>NC_092172.1:10829220-10926720 GCF_045791955.1 Oncorhynchus clarkii lewisi
TCTTAGGAGTCAGAGGTTGGTGGTGCATAGTTGTCACTCCTGCACTTCTTCCCTGGGTGTTCCCTCTATGTGGTCCAGAGCAGAGAAGTTAGATTAGAGGAAAATAAGTGGGCACATAAAGAGAGGGAAGTCTGTCCAAGAAGTATTAGTTCTCTTTTTAATTTTAGCAAGATGAGGAACCCGGAATTTAAATGAAAGAATCGGTTTTCATCCAGCTAAGTAATCCATAATCCAGCCAACGTGTCTGAACCACAATGTGGTTGGTCTGATTAACTTTAATGCCTTCCCTCTCAATTTATTGAAATGTTGGAAAGAACACATTTGGCTTGGAACCAAAGACTGCTTCTCTTTAAAATGAGAGGGGCACACAAAGTTACTCAGGCTGTGAAATTGAGAGGGGTTAGGGGAGAAGGAAGTTGAGAGAGGAGAGGGGAAAAGAGAGGGCATAGGAAGAGAGGGATGTAGAAGGTGTTGGAGAAAAGAGAAACGAAATAATATTCAAAATGGTATTGGTCCACTCGGACTCATTTAAGGACATTTAAAAAAAAAAAAAGAATAGGAAGAGGTCATATTTTCAGTAACACTTCAAATGAATTTCTGTAATGATCTCAAATGATCCCAAAACCTTGTAATGGCAAATCCAATCAAACAATATCTAGTGGGCTTAATTTTCTTTGTTGGAGAATGACCTTCTTTGTCAAAGGGTGAGTCAGGGAGAATGTGGGTTGCGATAGGCATACAAATGAAGGGGACAATTTGGTCTAGTTATAGCTATTATCCCTACAAGTGTGTGAGGGGAGATGCTGTAGCTTTAACACTTTGGAGCTTTGATATGACTCATTGTAAATGATGCTCCAGAAGGTCAATTGCAGAGTTCAAAATGGCCGTTGAAGGAGGGAGGAGGATAAATGTGTCATGTTTTTCCCCCTCAGACGCGCTGCGCCGTTTATTTCAAAAATGAATCCCGACAGGCCTGTTCTTTTTGACTGGCGCAGTCAACATAACACCCTGGCCCATTTTTCTCGAGAAGCATGATTTCTTGCCCATTGTTTTTACTCCTTTTACCTTTAACTATTTGAAAGGTAATCATGCATGATTACAGGGATTAGGACATGAGTGGATGAGCAGCAATGCTCCACTGACCTTTTGCTACTCATTATTGGACGTTCTAAAAAGTGTCTTGCTAAATCTTAAGGGAATGCTCAGCTCAGTGACCGTGATCTGTTATTGTCTGTCTGTACCATTTCACAGTGGCAGGCACAGAGTGAGGGGATTGACAGTGTATCGTACTTCACTGAGGAAGAGGATAAGAGTGTGGGCTAAGTGCTTAGCTGTGGTAATTGCGTCACCGGGGGGGGGGGGGGGGGCAGTCGTACGTTTGGCCTCTGGGCCCTGCAGGTGTGTCAGCCCCCTCTCCTCCTCTCCTCTCCTCTCTTCTCCTCCTCCTCTCCTCCTCTCCTCATCATGCCGACACATTACAGTCATTAGGAGAGTCTCTGCCTCGCTTACAGCACAGCAGCAAGACACACGCACGCACGCACGCACACACACACACGCACACGCAAGATATGTGCCAATCTAGCATTAATTTAATCACTACATTAAAATAGGGCACTATTTTTATATACTGTGATGTGTGTTATATACAGACCCTGGGAAAAGCAATAAATCCAGATACCCAGTTAAGTGCCAGCTTTGTAGAACAGCACTTTATATTTGTCTTTTATATATGAATATTGACTGACTGACTGACTGCCTGCCAGTATGCACTCCCATCTAAGAAAATGGTCTCTCCCACAATTAATGTGGTGCACCTGTGATGCTCGATAAAGACTGCCGCACTGTGCACAGGTGTGGAACATTAATTCTGGGGGTGTTCCTTGAAAAGACCCCCCCCCCCCACTCAGCAACCATGCCACCCCACTTCCACCCCACCCTTGGAAAAAAAGGCAAATATAAAAAGAAACCAACCCACCACTTCTGTTCATTCAGTGATCTGTGTGCAAAAGTATGTAAATGACTGCGCTGCATGCTAATCAATCCCGTCCTTCACACAGATTGAAGGGGAAGGCAAAAAGCTGGCTTGAGGAGTGTGCTGGAGACAGACGGACTGGAAAAGTGGGACAGGGATGCCAGGGAACTTCTCTGGTGCTGAGAGGTACGACCCCTTTCATCACACTGAAACATCTGCCGAGAGTAGCTGTGTGGTCAGACAGTGGACAGGACATCTGAGTCTAAAGCGACACAGACAAAGAGACTTGGGCTGGAAGTCTTTGATACAATGAGCTGAAAGAGACAGAGATACGGTGCGTTCTGAAAGTATTCAAACCCCTTGACTTTTTCCACATTTTGTTACATCCTTATTATAAAATTGATTAAATTAGATTTTTTACCCTCATCAATCTACACACAAAACCCCATAATGACAAAGTGAAAACATATTTTTTTTAATTTTTGCAAATTTATACAAAATGAAAAACAATTTAAATAAGTATTCAGACCCTTTTCTATGAGACTCGTAATTGAGTTCAGGTGCATCCTGTTTCCATTGATCATCGTTGAGATGTTTCTACAACTTGACTGGAGTCCACCTCTGGTAAATTCAATTGATTGGACATGATTTGGAAAGGCACACACCTGTCTATATAAGGTCCCACAGTTGACAGTGCATGACAGAGCCATGAGCATGACCAAGCCATGAGGTCGAAGGAATTGTCCGTAGAGCACAGAGACAGGGTTGTGTCGAGGCATAGATCTGGGGAAGGATACCAAAGAATGTCTGCAGCATTGAAGGTCCCCAAGAACACAGTGTCCTCCATCATTCTTAAATGTAAGGAGTTTGGAACCACCAAGACTAGAGCTGGCTGCCTGGCCAAACTGAGCAATCAGGGGAGAAGGGCCTTGGTCAGGGAGGTAACCCTGAGATGGTCACTCTGAAAGAGCTCCAGAGTTCCTCTGTTGAGATGGGAGAACCTTCCAGAAGGAAAACCATCTCTGCAGCACTCCACCAATCAGGCATCTGAATGTCCTTGAGTGGCCCAGCTAGAGCCCGGACTTGAACCCGTTCGAAGATCTCTGGAGATACCTGAAAATAACTATGCAGCGACGCTCCTCATCCAACCTGACAGAGCTTGAGAGGATCTACAGAGAAGAATGGGAGAAACTCCCCAAATACAGATGTGCCAAACTTGTAGTGTCATACCCAAGAAGACTCGAGACTGTAATCGTTGCTAAAGGTGCTTCAACAATGTACTGAATAAAGGGTCTGAATATGATATTTAATAATAATTATAATTATAAAGAATGACCCCTTTTTTCTCCCCAATTTCATGGTATCTAATTGGTAGTTACAGTCTTGTCTCATTGCTGCAACTCCCGTACGGACTCGGGAGAGGCGAAGGTCGAAAGCCGTCTGTCCTCCGAAACACGACCCAACCAAGCCACACTGCTTCTTGACACAATGCCTGCTTAACCCTGAAGCTAGCCACACCAATGGGATGGAGGAAACACCGTACGTACACCTGTTGACCGTGTCAGCGTGCACGCGCCTGGGCCACCACAGGAGTCGCTAGAGCGCGATGGGACAAGGACATCCCTGCCGGCTAAACCCTCCAGACGATGCTGGGCCAATTGTGCGCCGCCCCATGGGTCTTCCGGTCGCGGCCGGCTGCGACAGAGCCTGGACTCAAACCCAGAATCTCTAGTGGCACAGCTAGCCCTGCAATGCAGTGCCTTAGACCACTGTGCCACTCGGGAGGCATATTTTCTGTTTTTTTTATGGAGTATTGTGTGTAGATAGATGAGAGAGAAAAAACTGTTTCATCAGTTTTAGAATAAGGTTGAAATGTAACAAAATGTGGAAAAAGTAAAGGGGTCTGAATACTATCCGAATAGTATTCAGTATGGCAGAGGCTAGGGGATAAAAACGTATTGATTAATTAAGGGTGTAATATAGAGTAAGCTGAAGAGGGATAGGACTGATAAATGTACATTATGCTGATATTGCCGATAAGAATCTTCCTTGACTGACAAACAGGTACAGTATGTACAGTTGGAGTCAGAAGTTTACATACACTGGTTGGAGTCATTAAAACTTGTTTTTCAACCACTCCATACATTTCTTGTTAACAAACTATAGGTTTGGCAAGTCGGTTAAGTCATCTACTTTGTGCAGGACACAAGTAATTTTTCCAACAATTGTTTACAGACAGATTATTTCACTTATAATTCACTCTATCACAATTCCAGTGGGTCAGAAGTTTACATACACTAAGTTGACTGTGCCTTTAAACAGCTTGGAAAATACCAGAAAATGATATCATGGCTTTAGAAGCTTCTGATAGGCTAATTGACATCATTTGAGTCAATTGGAGGTGTACCTGTGGATGTATTTGAAGGCCTACCTTCAAACTCAGTGCCTCTTTGCTTGACATCATGGGAAAATCTAAAGAAATCATCCAAGACCTAAAAAACCTCCCCAAGTCTCCACAAGACAGACCTCCACAAGTCTGGTTCATCCTTGGGAGCAATTTCCAAATGCCTGAAGGTACCACATTCATCTGTACAAACATTAGTGCTCAAGTATAAACACCATGGGACCACGCAGCCGTAATACCGCTCAGAAAGGAGATGCGTTCTGTCTCCTAGAGATGAACGTACTTTGGTGTTTAAAAGTGCAAATCAATCCCAGAACAACATCAAAGGACCTTGTGAAGATGCTGGAGGAAACTGATACAAAAGTATCTATATCCACAATAAAACAAGTCCTACATGGACATAACCTGAAAGACGCTCAGCAAGGAAGAAGCCACTGCTCCAAAACCGCCATAAAAAAGCCAGACTACGGTTTGCAACTGCACATGGGGACAAAGATTGTGCTTTTTGGAGAAATGTCCTCTGGTCTGATGAAACAAAAATATAACTGTTTGGCCATAATGACCATCGTTATGTTTGGAGGAAAAAGGGGGAGGCTTGCAAGCCGAAGAACACCATCCCAACCGTGAAGCACGGGGGTGGCAGCATCATGTTGTGCCAAATGCCAAATTTATTCAGCCTCCTGAGGTTGAAGAGGTGCTGTTGATGGGTGGACCATCTCAGTTTGTCTGTGATGTGTACACAGAGGGACTTAAAATGTTCTACCCTCTCCACTGCTGTCCAATCGATGTGGATCGTGAGGTGCTCCCTCTACTGTTTCCTGAAGTCTACGATCATCTCCTTTGTTTTGTTGACGTTAAGTGAGAGGTTGTTTTCCTATACATGTAAAGATCCACTGATTTTAATTTTGTTTGTGCGGTTTTTTTTTTGGTATTGCGCGATGACCTGGATAGTGTTCACTGTTGTGTTTTCTTCAGTTGCTTGTGTCAATATGACAGTTCCATTTTTCATCATGGGCTGAATGACAAACACACACCCCCTTTCCCCCCCGACCGGTGCCATTGCAGTAAGTGTAGAGACTGAGTACAAGGATAAAAGCCTAAGCAAATCCCTGATAAGAAATATGACATGGACATCAGCATGCAAAATAAGATGAAACCTGCGAGCAGAGGCAGCCAGATTAATGATAAATTATGAGGACTAGCCTTGTTTATAGCAGTAATTTTTCCTTTCTGCACCTGCTCATATTCTTCTGGCCTGCAGTTCCACTCTCTTTTTTTTCCCTCATCACTTTTTTGGGGTTCTTGCTTTTAAATGGGCTATATTCTACGGTAACTGTGCTAAAACCAGTGGGACTCCCATGAAACAGCCCATGTATGATAAAGCTGATTTGAGGGTGTGTATAATTGGTATCTTCTAAACATATCTTGCTGTCAGTGAGAGCAGAGAGGCGAGGGGAGAGAGGGAGGGAGTGGGAACAGGCCTTTTGGATGCAACACTTGTAATAATACACCACCGAGCATCAATAAAATGCTTAATTTTAATACTAATTACGTATATCTCCACACAACAAGGAAATAATCACTTTGGCCTGGAGTACTAGATGCAAAGTGAGGCTAAAGGCTACAGTAGTCAATATCGAGTGCTAAAGTCCAAACCCCCACACCTCATTACATCAAGTGAGAATGTTAATTCTAGTGGGTTTATTAGTTAGAATCAGGGAAAAAAGAGGTGGTTTGCATTTTTATTGTTCATTACTAGGGGTTGGCTGTACCTGAAGTTTGAACAGCTCTTACCCATTCCAGAGAGGCAGCGGGGGGGGGGGGGGGGGGATCTCTGAGTGGCTATTGTCTATTTCATAATTATATTTTTATTATGACTAAGCTTCAGGCCTCCTGCTCTGTACAAAGCAATTTCCAGTAAAAAGAGAGCTACAAGGGGAAAGTGTTTACATACAAAATCATAAGAATATACTAACAGCGTTTGGTGTTAATAAGCTATAATCACTCACCTAATTTAATCTGGTTGCCATGGAAAACAAATGCCACTTGAGGCCGAAGAGGCGGTGGGAGGAAGAGAAAAGGTGGGCCCTGTTCAAAAAGAGACAGAATAAAAGAGGACAGACACACCCACCCACCCCCTCTTATGACACGAAGACACCTGCCTCTCTGTTCCCTGTGTGTACCCTACATGGTAGCGAGAGTGCGTGCGTGGGTTTACAGTCTACATGTGTGCTGCTGGGTCAGAGACAGCTGTCTGTGCAGTCAGCATTGCTGTGCTCCTCACAAGGCAGAAAATTGAGCGGGAATTGGCCTAATTGTACGGAATGATTGATGCCAGTGGAAACCACATTAAAAACACAAGATGCACTTCCTGTTTGGCACACTCACATTCTCGGAATGATGCTAATCCCCAGAAGGCCACTGGGCTGTGCTTTTAACTAGTTCATGTGGGGTTGTACAGTAACAATACTGAGAACCAGAAGGAAGTGCTTCACTCATATCAATACAATGTGTCCAACCCTCCCTCCCTGTCTCTCGTTCGGTGCAGTGTGTGGTCTGCTGATCGGCAGGGCTTTGAGTATGAGGCTGGATGGGTGTCCATCTCTGTTGATCCTCAGTTGAGTGCAGTGTGTGTGGAGAGGTGTGTGTGTGGTTATGGTAATGATAACACTCACACACAGAGGGTGTAGGCCTAATACATGGAAATAAATGCACAGCACACATCATAGGTGCGGATATGATTCATTGGATGAATTGAGGATGTGTTTGGTTCATCTATAGAGCCTTACAGTAACCATCTCCTGAACTGGGCTGCTTCCAGAGGCAAGACACAAGGCTGTTTTTATGCCAGGCATTAAATTAAAGCTCCTCTATCAAAATAATTGAGCATTATGATGCATGTTCACTCATATCGAATTACTCTTTGAGGGTCGATTCAAACAACAGCTCCCTAACCCCCCCCCCCCCCCCCCCCACACCTAGTAACTGCATGCATCTATTTTTTTTGTACACTATTTGTTAATATTCAGTGGGAGATCAAATCAATCAAATCAAATGCTATTTGTCACGTCACATAATAAGGTGGGCCCTGTTCAAAAAGAGACAGAATAAAAGAGGACAGACACACCTACCCACCCCCTCTTATGACATGAAGACACCTGCCTCTCTGTTCCCTGTGTGTACCCTACATGGTAGCGAGAGTGCGTGCGTGGGTATACAGTCTACATGTGTGCTGGGTCAGAGACACAAGGCAGAAAGGCAGAATATTGAGCAGGAAGACTTTATTATGGAATTTTACTTACAAGCCCTTAACTAACAATGGAGTTTAAAGAAAAATAAGTGTTAAGTAAAAAATAAATAAGTAAAAAATAACAAATAAATAATTAAAGAGCAGCAGTAAAATAACATTAGCGAGGCTATATACTGGGGGTACGGGTACAGAGTCAATGTACGGGGGGGGGACACAGGTTAGTCGAGGTAATATGTATATGTAGGTAGAGTTATTAAAGTGACTGCATAGATAATAACAGAGAGTAGCAGCAGCGTAAAAGGGGGGGGGGGGGACAATGCAAATAGTCTGGGTAGCCATTTGATATGTTGTTTAGGAGTTTAGAAGCTGTTAAGAAGCCCCTTGGACCTAGACTTGACGCTCCGGTACAGCTTGCCGTGCGGTAGCAGAGAGGACAGTCTATGACTAGGGTTGGATTCTTTGACCATTTTTAGGGCCTTCTTCTGACACCGCCTGGTATAGAGGTCCTGAATGGTGTCAGGAAGCTTGGCCCCAGTGATGTACTGGGCCATACACACTACCCTCTGTAGTGCCTTGTGGTCGGAAGCCGAGCAGTTGCCATACTAGGCAGTGATGCTCTCGATTGTGCAGCTGTATAACTTTTTGAGGATCTGAGGACCCATGCCAAATCTTTTGTGGGGGAATAGGCTTTGTCATGTTGTCTTCACGACTGTCTTGGTGTGTTTGGACCATGATAATTTGTTGGTGATGTGGACACTCTCAACCTGCTCCACCACAGCCCCGTCGATGAGAATGGGGACATGCTCAATCCTCCTTTTCCTGTAGTCCACAATCATCTATTTTGTCTTGATCACGTTGAGGGGGAGGTTGTTATCCTGGCACCACACGGCCAGGTCTCTGACCTCCTCCCTATAGGCTGTCTCATCATTGTCGGTTGTCAGGCTTACAACTGTTGTGTCGTCGGCAAACTTAATGATGGTGTTGGAGTCGTGCCAGACTGTGAAGTCGTGAGTGAACAGGGAATACATGAGGGGACTGAGCACGCAACCCTGAGGGTCCCCCGTGTTGAGGATCAGCGTGGCTGATGTGTTGTTACCTACCCTTACCACCTGGGGGCCGCCCGTCAGGTGGTAAGGATCCAGTTGCAGAGGGGGGTGCTTAATCCCAGGGTCCTTAGCTTAGTGATGAGCTTTGAGGGCACTATAGTGTTGAACACTGAGCTGTAGTAAGTGAATAGCATTCTTGCATAGTTCCTTTTGTCTAGGTGGGAAAAGGCAGTGTGGGATGCAATAGAGATTGCATCATCTGTGGATCTGTTGGGGTTGGTATGCAAATTGCTGGGATAATGGTGTTGAGGTGAGCTATGACCAGCCTTTCAAAGCACTTCATGGCAACAGACTTGAGTGCAATGGGTTGGTAGTCATTTAGGCAGGTTACCTTAGTGTTCTTGGGCACAGGAACTATGGTGGTCTGCTTGAAACATGTTGGTATTACAGACTCAGTCAGGGACAGGTTGAAAATGTCAGTGAAGACACTTGCCAGTTGGTCAGCTCATGCACTTAGTACATGTCCTGGTAATCCATCTGGCCCTGCGGCCTTGTGAATGTTTACCTGTTTAAAGGTCTTACTCACATTGGCTACGGAGAGTGTGATCACACAGTCATCTGGAACAGCTGATGCTCTCATGCATGCTTCAGTGTTGCTTGCCTCAAAGCGAGCATAGAAGTAATTTAGCTTGTCTTGTAGGCTCGTGTCACTGGGCAGCTCACGGCTGTGCATCCCTTTCTAGTCTGTAATAGTTTGCTAGCCCTGCCACATCCGGTGAGCGTCAGAGCCAGTGTAGTACGATTCAAGCTTTGCCTGTTTGACGGTTCGTCTGAGGGCATAGCGGGATTTCTTATAAGCTTCTGGGTTAGAGTCCCGCTCTTTGAAAGCGGCAGCTCTACCCTTTAGTTCAATGCAGATGTTGCCTGTAATGCATGGCTTCTGGTTGGGGTATGTACGTACAGTCACTATGGGGACGACGTCATTGGATGCACTTGTTGATGAAGTCAGTGACTGATGTGGTGCACTCCTCAATGCCATCGGAAGAATCCCGGGACATGTTCCAGTCTGTGCTAGCAAAACAGTCCTGTAGCTAAGCATCTGCGTCGTCTGACCACTTCTTTATAGACCAAGTCACTGGTGCTTGCTGTTTAGTTTTTGATTGTAAGCAGGATTCAGGAATTTAGAATTATGGTCATATTTTCCAAATGGAGGGCCTGGGAGAGCTCTGTACACGTCTGTGTTTTTTCCCCCTCTGGTTGCACATTTAACAAGCTGGTAGAAATGAGGTAAAACGGATTTAAGTTTCCCTACAGTAAAATCCCCGACCACTAGGAGCGCCGCCTTTGGATGAGCATTTTCCTGTTTGCTAATGGCCGTATACAGCTCATTGAGTGTGGTCTTAGGGCCAGCATCTGTTTGTGGTGCTAAATAGGGAGCTACAAAGAATATAGATGAACATTATCTTGGTAAATAGTGTGGTCTATAGCTTATCATGAGATACCCTACCTCAGGCGAGCAAAACCTTGAGACTTCCTTACTTTTAGATTTCGTGCACCAGCTGTTGTACACAGACCGCCAATACTTGTCTTATCAAAGGTGGCTGCTCTATCTTGCCGAAACCCCGCCAGCTGTATGTTATTCACTTCGTCGTTCAGCCACGACTCGGTGAAACATAAGATATTACAGTTTTTAGTGTCCCGTTGGTAGGACATTCAAATCAAATTAAATACAATTTTATTTTTCACATGCGCCGAATACAACAGGTGTAGTAGAACTTACAGTGAAATACTTACTTACAAGCCCGTAACCAACAATGCAGTTTTAAGAAAATACCTAATAATAGTTTAGTGATCATAGTTCGTCTATTTTGTTGTCCCATGATTGTACGTTGGCTTATAAAATTGATGGTAGAGGCAGATTACCCACTCGCCATCGGATCCTTACAAGGCACCCCGACCTACATCCCCGATATCTCCGTCTCTTTCTCATGTGAATCACTGGGATTTGGGCCATGTCGGGTGTCTGAAGTAAATCCTTTGCGTCCGAAACTTTAAATCATTTTTCTTTGTTCAGTACGAGGTGAGTAATGACTATCTTGATATCTAGAAGCTCTTTTTGTTCATAAGAGACCGTGGCAGAAACATTATGTGCAAAATAAGTTACAAATAATGAGAAAAAACACATACAATAGCCACATTTGGTTAGGAGACTATAAAATGGCAGCCATCTCCTCTGGCGCCCTTATAGAAGACACCATAATGCTGAGAAATAGTCATTTATTCAGGACTGGGCAGGACTGAGTCCCAAGAGCCACCGCTTTAAGGTCATATGATTTTGGTCAAATGTATATTGGTCTGGTCTTAGCATCCTAATGGAATGACATGACCAAAGTTTTTGTCTGATACTGTACAGTGGCTTGTGAAAGTATTCCCCCCCCTTGGCATTTTTCATATTTTGTTGCCTTACAACCTGGAATTAAAATAGTTTTTTTTGTGGGGTTTGTATCATTTGATTTACACAACATGCCTATCACTTTGAAGATGCAAAATATGTTTTATTGTGAAACAAACAAGAAGACAAAAAAAACATAAAACTTGAGTGTGCATAACTATTCATCCCCCCAAAGTCAATAGTTTGTAGAGCCACTTTTGCAGCAATTACAACTGCAAATCTCTTGGGGTATGTCTCTATAAGCTTGGCACAATTCACTGGAATTGTTGCCCATTCTTCAAGGCAAAACTGCTCCAGCTCCTTCAAGTTGGTTGGGTTCCGCTGGTGTACAGCAATCTTTAAGTCATACCATTAGATTCTAAATTGGATTGAGGTCTGGGCTTTGACTAGGCCAATCCAAGACATTTCAATTTTTCGCCTTAAACCACTTGAATGTTGCTTTAGCAGTATGCTTAAGGTCATTGTCCTGCTGGAAGGTGAACCTCCGTCCCAATCTCAAATCTCAAATCTCTGGAAGACTGAAACAGGTTTCCCTCAATAATATCCCTCTATTTAGCGCCATCCGTCATTCCTTCAATTCTGACCAGTTTCCCAGTCCCTGCCGATGAAAAACATCCCCACAGCATGATGCTGCCACTACCATGCTTCACTGTGGGGATGGTGTTCTCTGGGTGATGAGAGGTGTTGGGTTTGCGCCAGACATTTTCCTTGATTGCCAAAAAGCCAAATTTTTGTCTCATCTGACCAAACACCAAAAAAAGATATTGAAGCAATGGCTCTATCTGACCACTCTTCCATAAAGCCCAGCTCTGTGGAGTGTACGGCTTAAAGTGGTCCTATGGACAGATACTCCAATCTCCGTAGTGGAGCTTTGCAGCTCCTTCAGGGTTATCTTTGGTCAGTGTTGCTTGCCTCTCTGATTAATGCCCTCCTTGCCGGGTCCTTGAGTTTTGGTGGGCGGCCCTCTCTTGGCAGGTTTGCTGTGGTGCCATATTCTTTCCATTTTTTTAATAATGGATTTAACGGTGCTCCATGGGATGTTAAAAGTTTTTGACATTTTTTTATAACCCAACCCTGATCTGTACTTCTCCACAACTTTGTCCCTGACCTGTTTGTAGAGCTCTTTGGTCTTCATGGTGCCACTTGTTTGGTGGTGCCCCTTGCTTAGTTGTGTTGCAGACTCTGGGGCCTTTCAGAACAGGTGTGTATATATACTGAGATCATGTGACAGATCATGTGACACTTAGATTGCTCACAGGTGGACTTTATTTAACTAATTGTGTGACTTCTGAAGGTAATTGGTTGCACCAGACCTTATTTAGGGGCTTCATAGTAAAAGGGGTGAATACATATGCACACACCAACTTTTCATTTTTTATCTTTTTGAATTTTGTGAAACAAGTCATTCTTTTTATTTCACTTTGTGTATGTTTTGTGTTTTCTTTTTCCATTACATGAAATTATTTTGTGTATGTCCATTACATAATCTAAAATAAAAATATATTTAAATTACAGGTTGTAATGAAACAAAATAGAAAAAAATCCAAGGTGGATGAATACTTTTGCAAGGCACTGTATGTTTTATAAAATATAAAATATATTTAAATATGTTTAACACTTTTTTGGTTACTACCTGGTTCCATATGTGTTTGGATGTCTTCACTATTATTAGAAAATAGAAAATAGTAAAAATAAAGAAAAACCCTTGAATGAGTAGGTGTGTCCAAACTTTTGACTGGTACTGTATATATACTGTATATCAACTTCGGTTTCAGCTCGTCCATCAAACCATTTTGTTCCCATACTGAACAATGTAAACACTCTAATACTATCTCTTCAGCGTTATGCTAATCTAATGAAAGGTTCAGATTTACAGTGGGGCAAAAAAGTAAAATTATGGTGGAAAATAAGTATTTGGTCAATAACAAAAGTTTATCTCAATACTTTGTTATATACCCTTTGTTGGCAATGACAGAGGTCAAACATTTTCTGTAAGTCTTCACAAGGTTTTCACACACTGTTGCTGGTATTTTGGCACATTCCTCCATGCAGATCTCATCTAGAGCAGTGATGTTTTGGGGCTGTTGCTGGGCAACACGGACTTTCAACTCCCTCCAAAGATTTTCTATGGGGTTGAGATCTGGAGATTGGCTAGGCCACTCCAGGACCTTGAAATGCTTCTTACGAAGCCACTCCTTCATTGAAGTGGCTTCATGCTGAAAGACCCAACCACGTTTCATCTTCAATGCCCTTGCTGATGGAAGGAGGTTTTCACTCAAAATCTCACGATACATGGCCCCATTCATTCTTTCCTTCACACGGATCAGTCGTCCTGGTCCCTTTGCAGAAAAACAGCCCCAAAGCATGATGTTTCCACCCCCATGCTTCACAGTAGGTACGGTGTTCTTTGGATGCAACTCGTCATGTTTGGAGGACAAAGAATGCTAAGTTGAGTTTTTACCAAAAAGTTATATTTTTGTTTCATCTGACTATATGACATTCTCCCAATCTTCTTCTGGATCATCCAAATGCTCTCTAGCAAACTTCAGACGGGCCTGGACATGTACTGGCTTAAGCAGGGGGACACGTCTGGCACTGCAGGATTTGAGTCCCTGGCGGCGTAGTGTGTTACTGATGGTAGGCTTTGTTACTTTGGTCCCAGCTCTCTGCAGGTCATTCACTAGGTCCCCCCGTGTGGTTCTGGGATTTTTGCTCACCGTTCTTGTGATCATTTTGACCCCACGGGGTGAGATCTTGCGTGGAGCCCCAGATCGAGGGAGATTATCAATGGTCTTGTATGTCTTCCATTTCCTAATAATTGCTCCCACAGTTGATTTCTTCAAACCAAGCTGCTTACCCACATCCTGGTGCAGGTCTACAATTTTGTTTCTGGTGTCCTTTGACAGCTCTTTGGTCTTGGCCATAGTGGAGTTTGGAGTGTGACTGTTTGAGGTTGTGGACAGGTGTCTTTTATACTGATAACAAGTTCAAACAGGTGCCATTAATACAGGTAACGAGTGGAGGACAGAGGAGCCTCTTAAAGAAGAAGTTACAGGTCTGTGAGAGCCAGAAATCTTGCTTGTTTGTAGGTGACCAAATACTTATTTTCCACCATAATTTGCAAATAAATTCATTAAAAATCCTATAATGTAAATTTCTGGATTTTTTTTACTCATTTGACTGTCATATTTGAAGTGTACCTATGATGAAAATTGCAGGCCTCTCTCATATTTTTAAGTGGGAGAACTTGCACAATTGGTGGCTGACTAAATACTTTTTTGCCCCACTGTACCTCAGTTTACTGTATTTGGAGAAATGTTTTTTAGGGGGGAAGAAATGAAAGGAAAATAAACTGGTCCACCATCCTCCTCCACTCAGATGCATATCAATATATACCCTAATATCTGCATGTAGCCCGCTGGATGCAATATACTCTGGACATTTTCATTATTATTATTTTCAGGAGTCATCGGGGTCTTATATAAGGAAATGTAAGTGACAGACGTTTAAAATGGATTTTAAATCATGTGGGATAGCAGAGGCCCTTTCAGAAATATTTGTGTCAAACTGGTTTTCACCTTTTGCCAATCAATATGCACACGTATTCATAAACTGACGAATGTCCATCAAAAGACTGCGCTGCCTTTTAATATACACTGCCGTTCCAAAGTTTGGGGTCACTTAGAAATGTCATTGTTTTTGAAAACAAAAGTACATTTATTTGCCCATTAAACAACATCAAATTGTTCAGAAATACAGTGTAGACTTTGTTAATGTTGTAGATGACTATTGTAGCTGGAAATGCCAGTTTTTTTATGGAATATCTACATTGGTGTACAGAAGCCCATTATCAGCAACCGTGACTCCTGTGCTCTTGTGTTAGCTAATCCAATTTTATAATTTTAAAAGGCTAATTGATCATTAGAAAGCCCTTTTGCAATTATGTTAGCACAGCTGAAAACTGTTGTACTGATTAAAGAAGCAATAAAACTGGCCTTCTTTAGACTAGTTGAGTATCTGGAGCATCAGCATTTGTGAGTTCGATTACAGGCTCAAAATGGCCAGAAACAAAGAGCGTTCTTCTAAAACTCGTCAGCCCATTCTTGTTCTGAGAAATGAAGGCTATTCCATGTGAGAAATTGTCAAGAAACTGAAGATCTCGTACAACGCTGTGTACTACTCTCTTCATAGAACAGCACAAACTGTCACTAGCCATCAGTTTTTTAGCTGTGCTGACAGAATTACAAAAGGGTTTTCTAATGATCAATTAGCCTTTTTAAAATTATGAACTTGGATTAGCTAACACAACGTGCCATTGGAACACAGGAGTCATGGTTGCTGATCATGGGCTTCTGTACACC
Organism: Oncorhynchus clarkii lewisi; assembly: GCF_045791955.1. Lineage (NCBI taxonomy): Eukaryota > Metazoa > Chordata > Actinopteri > Salmoniformes > Salmonidae > Oncorhynchus > Oncorhynchus clarkii. Next base: position 10,844,706 of record NC_092172.1, read on the forward strand.
AATATAGATATTCCATAAAAAAATCTGGCATTTCCAGCTACAATAGTCATCTACAACATTAACAAAGTCTACACTGTATTTCTGAACAATTTGATGTTATTTCAATGGACAAAAAAATGTGCTTTTATTACTTAAACAAGGACATTTCTAAGCGACCCCAAATTTTGAACTGTAGTGTACATGCTTGTATTTCAACTGGCTACTTTGGCACCAATGCTGCAGACAACAATATGACTCCATGTAATATTCACTAGAAAAATGATGATACTCTCTCTTTGGTTAGCATGCTCAGACTCAACTCACACACGCATGCAGACATGCACGCAGACACACACACACACACACACACACACACACACACACACACACACACACACACACACACACACACACACACACACACACACACACACACACACACACACACACACACACACACACAGGGAGAGAGAGATACACACGCATAGGCACACAGTTTGTTGTTAAGTGGTGGCCTAAGTCAGCGTAATCACAGTCACTTTGTTACACGGTTGGTAAATGATTTAAAACTAGATTTCATGCATGCTTTCATACTAATTCACTCTCTTTTTTTTCATGTTGGTTGGAGAAACTCTGAAAATAATCAAGATTTACTCCATTCTCCAATTAAGCTTCTAAACAGGACTAAGAAAAGGGGCTCTATTCATTTTCTTTTGATTAAAATGATCGCAACACGCATGGAGCTTTGGGGTTTACATATTAAATAATGCATCATTTCATAATTATATAGAATATATAGATTTTTTTTGGGCAAAATGGTGACTTTAATTAGATTGGTGTGTAAGATATCTCCAGGGTATGATAAAACAATGTTAAATATCTCACCATGGATGTAAAATATGTTCAAGCAGATAATGAAACACAAATAAGACCTCATTTTGTCATGGCTCCTATTTGTAGAAACATCCCCCTATGCATTTCTGAAATGTGATAATTATATTGAAAAAACATGTGTGATCAGGGGAGAACATATTTAGGTGCTGAATATGATACCCCCCCCCACACCTATTTAGGAATGTACATTATCATATTATTACTATAACAGTACATTACTGAGGAGTCGCACAGGAACAAACATATCACGTTTCGTAGGAACAGTCTCACATTTGTTAAAGGCATTCTGTTTATCGACATACAGAAACACACCTGTACGCCTGCATGCAGGCATTCCCACATGCACACAATACACCACAATGAATGAGCAGATGTGGGTTTTTTGTCCAGAAAGGTCACTGGGACCATAATATCAAGGCAAAGATGAGTAACATACTCACTGATGTTAAAGAGCACTTGTCTGAAAAGAATGCATTTACAACCAGAGCAATAATAGAGGAATTAAATATGCTCACAACACATGACTTTGCCAAGCAAACAATGCCTGCAGTCTTGTTGAAAATTACAGCGGCTAATTTGAAATGAAACACAAACAGTGGCGTGTTTGTTTCAAACCTCCATTATGATTCTCTGCATAGATCCCTCCTTTGCTATATATAAAGTATGTAAATGCTAGCTGCGGAAGTCAAATACATCAATGAAAGTTGACAGCTGAATTATAACCGGAGCTGAATGCATCAGTCTTTTGTTTTAACTCAAAGAATGGAGCATTTTTAAAACTCACAATGGCTTTAATCAAATTCTCAAGGTTGTTCAGTTTGGCATTGTATTAGTTTAATAGTTTCTGGTTTGCCGTTGACGTTAATGACACATTCCTATGTAAATATAATGTGCCTCTGAGAAGCCATCAAAACATTTTAAGGTCCAATGAATACGCTTGCATTTTTCCTTTTTCTTCACACGGAAATCTTTTTTTATTTAGCAATCTGCGCCACGCTTACAGAAATAATAAAAATGGTGGATTGATTAATGGTGAGTTTAAGGTAGTGATGCAAAGCATTCATACAAATAACTTGGGTGTAAGAGAGGCAGGAGGAGAGGAGAGAGAAAGGTTGCCCTCCACCTCCTCTCCAAGCTCCTCATCGACTTGGAATGACTCCCCATCCCATCCCATCCCACCCCCACCTTCCCTCCTCTATATACCATGTATGGTTTAGGGGCCTTTGGCAAAGATTCATCACCCACTATTGAGAGATAATAAACCGCACATTTTCTCAGTTTTCAAAGACTGATGAAACCATTTAGAGTAATATACCAGAATACATTAAAGTCTCTATCATTTTTGGTGCGCTTCCTAATATGTCGCTATCTAAAAAGAAAAATGTATGTGTGGAGATCTCAGTTCATATCTTGAGCATTGATGATAGGCCTTCTTTTGTAAATATGAATAGCTTATTTAACTCTTTTTGGGGATTTTTGGGGATAACGGTTATTGTCAGTTCTGCTCATGTGATCATATGCTGATGCCCCTTACCCGTCTTACAGCCCCTTCCCCCCCTCCTGCCCCTAGTATACTACTGTCTTTACTCTGTATGCCCCCAAGGGAAAAAGAGAGGCACTATTGACTCCAAGGCCAGAATACCTGCACCCTCTTTTTGTTTGCCATCACTGAATGTCATCTAACCTGGATTTATAGGGGAAGACCAGTTACGATAGACAAGACCAGATAGATACAGACCCTGCTAGAATGCTGACATTCTCCAAACGAGTTATCAAAGTCTGAGCTGAATCATAGTGACAGCTAGAACACTCAAAGGCCCCCCCCCCCCCCCCCCCCCCCCCGACCTCTGATCTTTAGCATGTCCCTAGACATGTGTAGCATGGGGTGTCCATACGGGGCATGGGGGGATTACAGACAAATGTTGCACCTACTTGTATGTCCCAAATCTATGGAATACCCTCGGTCTCTTAGTTACAGTAATAACAGGGCAACAGGGTAGAATATGTTTTTTTTCTGACTCGCTTAGAGTGAGTGAGACAATCAGATTGAAAGAGACAAATATCTAAGGAAATAAAACGAGGCAGTTATTTATGCATATTTCATCAAATGTTTCTCAAGACAAGTATTCGAGTCATTCAGCCTTTAAACATCACCTATGCAAATATCAATTATGCTTTACGATGGGAGAATGTGTGTTTCATTCTATCTCTTTTCTTTGTGTTGTTTTTGTTGCTTTGTGTGTGGCCTGAAAATTAAAAAAAACTTCAAAATCAATCAATGTTGACCCGATGTCTATTGTTCTGTCTATCTTTTAATGTGTCATTATTATTTATCTACAGAATGCGCTCCAGCTCAAGCTGAATCTACAGTAAAGGAGAGGTACGTGTCAAACAAATACTGCACAAAGAAATGTTTTATTCATGTGGATCTAATAATTGGTTTATTTGTGTTTTACCTTAAATTAGAATCTCAGTGGAAAAGGGGAGTGGCATAAGGGTAATGGCCTTAAATTAGAACGTCAGAGTATCTCTTTTCATTTATCATACTGTATTTATCCAAGAAGGCTGACAGAGGTGAAAACAATTGTTTTAGCCTCTTATTCCTCACAAAGTCGGCACAAGATGGCGCCGACAGAGATGGTCGCCTCGCTTCAGGTCCTTAGGACACTGTGCAGTAATTTGTTTTTTATGTATTATTTCTCACATTGTTAGCCCAGGAAATTATTGGATATAAAAGCTATGAGAATTTACCAACATTACGACTAGGAATATGTCTACCCTGGACATGGGATCTTATCCCAGAGGCCGACCCAAAACAACGTGGTCGCCGCAGGAGAGGCAGATGGATCAGAAGTTGAGCACACCATCTACCGCTTCCGAGCATATTACATATTACTGCTGCATTTATTGTAGCCGGGGATTTTAACAAAGCTAACCTGAGAATGAGACTTCCTCAATTCTATCAGCATATAGAATGCGCAACACGGGCTGCTAGCATTCTGGATCATTGCTACTTCCGCGATGCATACAAAGCCCTCCCCCGCCCTGCCATCGGCAAATCTGACCATGACTCCATTTTGTTGCTCCCAGCCTATAGACAGAAACTAAAACAGGAAAAGCCCGTGCTCAGGTCCGTCCAACGCTGGTCTGACCAATCGGATTCCAGGCTTCAGGATTGCTTCGATCACGTGGACTGGGATATGTTCTGGATAGCCTCAGACAACAACATTGATGTATATACTGACTCGGTGAGCGAGTTTATTAGCAAGTGCATCGGATATGTCGTACCCACTATGCCTATTAAAACATTTCCTAACCAGAAACCGTGGATTGATAGCAGCATTCGCGCAAAACTGAAAGCACGAACCACCCCTTTTAATCATGGCAAGGCGACTGGAAACATGACCGAATACAAACAGTGCAACTATTCCCTCCGCAAGGCAATCAAACAAGCAAAGCGTCAGTATATAGACAAAGTAGAGTCACATTTCAATGGCTCAAACGCAAGACGTACGTGGCAGAGTCTACAGTCAATCACGGGATTACAAAAAGAAAACCAGCCCCTTCGCGGACATCAACGTCTTGCTCCCAGACGTTAAACATCTTCTTTGATTGCTTTGAGGACAATACAGTGCCACTGACACAGCACACTACCAAAGCCTGTGGGTTCTCCTTCTTCGTGGCCAACGTGAGTAAAACATTTAACCGTGTTAACCCTCGCAGGGCTGCCGGCCCAGGTCGCTTTCCTAGCCGCGTCCTCAGAGTATGCGCAGACCAGCTAGCTGGTGTGTTTACGGACATATTCAATCAGTCCCTATCCCAGTCTTTTGTCCCCACATGCTTCAAGATGGCAACCATTGTGCCTGTTCCCAAGAAAGCTAAGGTAACTGGACTAAATAACTATCACCCCGTTGCACTCACTTCTGTCATCATGAAGTGCTTTGAGAGACGAGGCAAGGAGCATATCACCTCCACTCTACCTGATACCCTAGACCCACTCCAATAGGTCCAGTGACGATGCAATCGCCATCACACTGCACACTGCCCTATCCCATCTGGACAAGAGGAATACCTTACTATTCTTACTATGTAAGAAAGCTGTTCATTGACTACAACTCAGCATTTAATACCATCGTACCCTCCAAACTCGTCATTAAGCTCCCGCCCTGTACAACTGGGTCCTGGACTTTCTGACTGGCCTCACCCAGGTGGTGAAGAAGGAAACAACATCTCCCCCCCCCGCTGATCCTCAACAATTGAAAAACAGCTTCTATCTCAAGGCCATCAGACTGTTAAACAGCCATCATTAACATGTAGTGGCTGCTGTCAACATACAGACTCAAATCTCTGGCCACTTTAATAAATGGACTTAATAAAGGTATCATTAGTCGCCTTAAATAACACCACTTTAATAAAGTTTACACATCCTACATTACTCATCTCATACGTATATACTGTTCTATACCATATTTAGCATCTTGCCTATGCCGCACGGCCATCGCTCATCCATATATTTATATGTACATATTCTTATTCATCCCTTACATTTGTGTGTATTAGGTAGTTGTTGTGAATTTGTTAGATTACTTGTTAGATATTACTGCATTGTCGGAACTAGAAGCACAAGCATTTTGCTTCACTCGCATTAACATCTGCTAACCATGTGTATGTGACCAATACAATTTGATTTGATTTGAAGTAGGCCCAAAACAAGTACTTAGACACCATTGAATGGCGTTCCAAATTAATTATCCTGTCCGGGTAACTAAAAACACCAGTCTTGCCCGTCCTGCCAAACAACAGAAATAAAGAACACCAAGTAGGTTATGTCTGATTCCCTCCACTCGTCAGACACACATATAGTTGCTTGCATTGTCTTCTCTGTGCTCTGGGGTGTTACATTTGCTTGGTTGGGAAAAACAATCTGATTTGAAAACGACAATATGACTAATTCACCCCCCCCCTTACTCCACCCTTTTAATTTACAATGCAAAGTATAAAAATAAACAGTGAGGACTCAATTTACCGTGGTTTTCACGCGGAACCCCTAATCCCCTCCCCTCCTCGTCTTCTGCTCGGAGACCTGGATTTTCCACTGGGAGGCTGTGGCCCCTTCTTGGGAGAGATAGGTGGGCAGAGTGGAGGGCCATTTCACACAGCATACAGCACCCCCAGGCCCCAAGCAGCCCTGCTCTGATACAGCACACTAATCACACAAACAAGCAGGAAACTCTGGTGCACGCTGCTGTGGCGAAAACAAGCAACTTAAAGACAAACAAAAGAGAGTTGGTTAGACACGGATATCCATGCAGAAACAGGACTTAGAGAACAAAGGGTGACATGAATAGGTGAGAAACAAACTGGGACGTGGTTGCTACTGTGCCTCAAAGCCATTCTGAGGCTTAAACCCTCTCATCACCATCACTCTCTCCACAAGGGTTTCAGTTCTTATTGAATGACCAATGAAATGGAGACACATAGTCACTATACCATATCGTTTTCCCTCTACCTACCTCTGTAGGCCTACCTTTCTCCATTTTCAAGAGCACAACAGTGTTACAATGGAAGACAACTGACAGCTGTTTACCTTGATGCTCAGCAGTGTTTTTGTTTTCCAAGTTAACCACGCAAAGTGGCGTCCTGAATCCCGGCTGATGTGAGTGAGCACACCAGACCTGTCTGATTCCTGGAACCCCTACCAGCTCCAAAACAAGCCTCCCTCCCTCCCCAGGAGCCTGCCGTCCACCCAGTGGGAGACTATCTACCTGCTGAACAGCCCCACGCTTCAGGGGGGCCGCGGTATGATGAGCCCCCCCCCCCCCCCCACTTCACACCAAGCTAGGCTGACAGACTTTTGGAAGGGAGGAGATGACGGGGGGAGAACGATCGTTAGTAAACAGAGAGAGAGAGGAATTGAGACAAGGGGATGATGGAGTGAGATGGATAAAGAGAGAATATACATTTAGAATGTGTTGCTGAACAATGATACTTTGTTGTACAGAGCTCTGTTAGAGGGGTACAGCCTTGGAGGTGAAGATATACCTTGGTCACTTTTTATGTGATGTTGTGAACACAAAGCAAAGTTGCTGCAATACCCCAGTTTAAGCACTAACTCAACAAAAAAATGGTGCGTTTGTAGCCTGATTATAGTCCCCTATCTTCTTCAAAGTAGGGGGGATTTTCAAATTGACATTTCAAGAACAAACACAAAGCTCAATTGGGTGGCATACTTGTTCATTGTTCTTTTTAAGTTAAAACTTCTGTTCGTGTGGAAGTTAAGTCTTCCCGGGTAGCTTTTGTGCATGCATGTGTGTGTGCTGCCTGTGTGTGTCTACAAAGCCCCATTCAGATAGCCCTCAGTCCAACTTTTCTGGTGGCCCATGGCCACAACCAGAGCTCTAATAGTGCATGGGAGTCATACATGCAGCAGTGTGGCGCCCCCTTATCTGACGAGCCAGCACGGTAAGCTCGGATTAGCATCTATATCTGGGAAAGTGGACTTCTGCGTGGGACAATGGTGAGAGGAGGGCCCAGGAAGGATGGGAGATATGGGGATGGACAGAGATAGAGGGATGTCAGAAGGCCAATAGACTTGATAGAGAGATCGCTTTCATTCTGTCTTCAGTTGTTGTGTTTGCCTTCTCTCCTTCTTTTTTTTGAGCCATTTTGTCTTTTGGCCGCACTGACAAAGTGCATGACGGCAGTATGTTGCCTACATTTGAAGGGGACTTTTTGGTGGTCTGTCTTGTGGACGACACTTCAAACCGCTGAAACTTCGCACTCATGGAGAGGGCTAAATGGCCCTGTTTTTGAAGTCTTTCTTTGAAATAAGCGAGGCAATCCCCTTGGCCCAGGGATCATATTCTATTTACATTCCCCTTGCCAACGGCAGAGGCGACGCTGGCCAAATTCACAAAAGAAGATCCACATTGGAAAATCCGGCTAATCCCTGATTGAAAGTTCATGTGTTGGCTTCGATGTATAAGCTCTGGCAGATTTTCCCAGGAAAGAGGAATAAAAAAACCAATAAACTGGGATCTTTTGGTGAAAAGGAAGCCACTCTTCCAGGCATACATAGTCAATGTCAGTGGTCAATGCCCATTGTCCATTTTTTTAAAGAGAAACCTTTCAAACTTTTCAAATGCAGGAGATGTGTGTCTCACCCCTAGTAGAAGAGAGGTAATGTCTTCCACGAGGTATTGGAGGGAAACACAGTAGTCCAGCTCAAAGAGGCCACCAGGAGGTCAATGACAGTCCAGGACTGCTTGTCCACCATCTTTCTTTCTCTTTCTGTTCCTCTCTTTCTTTCTTTTTTCTTTCATTCTCTCTGCATCTCTCTCTCGTGGTCTCTCTCTCTTTCCCTCTCTTCCAGAGGTGGTGGCTATGACTAGAGTGTGCGCAGATGGCTGGCCAGCTTGCCTTTAGGGGAAGGCTCCACAGTTTAAACTTCTTGATTTTTCTTTTCTGTTCTTAGGCAAAACTTTGGCCCTGCAACTTTTGATTCCGCCTGGCGCGGCTTTATCTCGGCGTACATGTGAGGGATAGCGGGGTCCTCCGAGGAGCTGTGGTTGGAAGCTAAAATGCCCGGGCTCTATGGCTCTGTGTCCTGCTGCATCAATGAGGCCATCAGTGAAACTCACACATACAGTAGCCGACTCTAGCAGCTCTCCGAACCGTGGGTCACTGGCGTGTTGTATGGACTTGAAGGAGGAGAGATTTGGGACTATAACTTCCCTCCCTCCCGTCTTCTTCTCTAAAGCACTGACTTACTGGTACAATGGGAGGGAGGTCTCCCATTCTGAGGGGTTGGATTTGATGGACACATTGATGCTCTAAGCTGCTTTAGATAAGTTGAAGCCAGGATCTAAGGCTCTGTCGGATTGTCAGAAACAGCAGCGTTTTGACAGTCCTCATCATACAAATGTACTTGACAACTTGCAATGGACATCATTTCTTTTCGTGATCGACATTTTGTTCCATGCTTATTATAGTGCTAAATTGTGGCTAATTTAATTCAATAAAAAAAGCAGGGTTAACAGACATACAGTGGTATTGATGTCTTCTATGGTGTTTGACCCCGTGACTGTGCTATATTACCACTCCACATACCATGCTTTGGAACTGAGTCATCCTCAATCGTGCTGCTTAATGGCTCGTTGTACTTAAAGCTACTTACTAGACAAGTGCCACGGTCAACCATGGCCCTCCTGTGTAACAGATCAGTCAAGCAACTTGACCTGATACTGCTAGCTCTGCTTCTGGTGTCCTTTCAGACCATGGAGTTAGTGCTAACTCTCATCTGGAATGAAAGGTAGCCTCAGAGAAATGTAGGCATGTTCTCTGTGACTGCTCTCTGTACCTCCTGAGCTATGGAGGTAAGGACACTTGCCTGGACATATACTGTAGTATCAAATATTCCTTCACTATGTATTCTTAATTTTAAATGTCAATACCTGTATTTGTGCTGTGCACTAGCAAGTGTGTAATTCAATCTAAAGCTACTGTAATCTCTCTGTAAAGAAGACATAAGTGGACATGGCTCTGTGTGCCTGGTTTTTGTGAAATTACCGGAGGGTCATTATATTGTCTTGGATGATAGTGGTTTTAAATATTTTATTATGGTTTTATTGTGGTGGTTGTCTTGTGGAGGACGACTATATGGGAATTACATTCACCTTCACCTCTGACACTCACGAGCAATTACTCATAAAATTCTAATTATATGGAGAGATTATAACGTTTTTAAATATGATTGGAATATTTAATACACTTAAAAAAGTTGTATGTGCCAGCACAGGACATATTTTATAGCATCATAATTAAGCTGAGAACGGATTTATCATCAACGTGCTTCAAGCATAACCTAATTCTAATTTTCATAAAACAGCTGTGAATAGTCTATATTAAACACATATTATGGTTATTTCATGGGGCCTTTTTTGTCTGTTTCTCAGACGTATCCAAGTAGAGATAGCAGACCCACCTCTGAGGAAGTCGAGCACCCTTTTCAAATGTCATAGTCGGAGTTGAAAATGATTTCAGACTTTGTCACCGAAATCAATTGAGAACGCAAACAGAATCGGGAGCAAATTGGGCACCTGCGATAAGGCAAGACGTCCTTTCTCTCCCTAACGAAGAGCAGTGAAGCATGAGGTGTCCCAGGGTAAATAATAGACACATCTCTCCATTTCTTTCTCTTGCTCTCTCTCTCTCTCTTTTCCTTCCTCTCTTTTGCACTCTCTTTCGCCAGTCGGAGATCCCGAGTGGCGCAGCGGTCTAAGTCACTGCATCTCAGCGAAAGAGGCGTCACTACAGTCCCTGGTACGAATCCAGGCTGTATCACATCGGGCCGTGATTGAGAGTCCCATAGGGAGATTCACAATTGGCCCAGCGTCGTCCGGGTTTAGCCGAGGTAGGCCGTCACTGTAAATAAGAATTTGTTCTTAACTGACTTGCCTAGTTAAATAAAGGTTAAAGGCATTCTCTCTTCCTGTTCATCTTTCTCTCTAGGTGCCTCCCTCATCTCTCCCTCTCTCTGTACCTGTGCCTCTGTCTCTGTGCAATGTCCCAGCACTGAGAAACCTTAAAGGCAATCTTATTTGGCCGTTTGTGAAGCCTAAGAGGGAGTGCAAGTTTTCTGCGAGGGCACATAGAGGGTGCGGGAGTGATTACCCTTGCAGAATATAGAACAATGTGAGCATGCAGTCAGTCACTCCGTCTCTGTGGCTGGGCTCAGAGGTATTTTGCAGGTGCTGTAGAAAAGGACCCTTCTGCAGCAATGTGTCTTGTCTTGGATGGATCCTGACAAAGCCTCGTCTTTGGGTGCCAGATGGACCCATGCATTCCCCATACTCTTGCGCAGCTAAGACCTAGGCTTTTCTCCCCTTTTTTTTTCGACAAAGGAAAAGCGCTTTGGCTGAAAGAAAACCACAGCTGAATTTTATGGTGCCGCTTCTTTTGCCAAGCTGATTTTACAATTCAAAGGACGAAGTGCACGGAGATGCTGTTTCGGCTGCGTGGTCGATACGCTTTTGATGCAAGTTTGAATTGGCAGATATATCTGCCACACTAATATTTCTCTACTCAGTGGGAAATCTTGATGAAATCCAGAACCGCACAGAAATGCTAAAACACAGCTTAGAGTGTTGTAGGAGCAGATCTTCTCCAGTCTAATTCCTATAAGGCCTAAATAGGGTGACAGCGTTGTCAGCGCAAACGTGATCCTGCTGTATTCCGACTGATCACACGTCTGTGCAGTGTAATAAACAGACACACAAACACTCTCAGAGACACAAACGCACACAGGCGTTGCCATAAACGGACGGTCAAAACCAGCCATTTTCATAGCAGCCAACCCAAGGTCCTTATTGCTCTCCTCTCTGCCTTTACAATGCGTACAGACAGTATGCGTTGGAGGCAGACCGAAATAAACAGATCCGCCGATGGCTACTGCTCTACGAGCATGGTTAGTTCTCACTGTTTGGATTGCAACAAATCCCAATTCCGATAATCATGACCTTCGACATCATTATATGCAGAGCATTCGGAAAGTATTCAGACCCCTTGACTTTTTTTTACATTACAGCTTTATTCTAAAATTGGAACAATCCCCAAAAAATCCTCATCAATCTACACACAATACCCAAAAGGACAAAGTGAAAACAGGTTTTTAGAAATGTTTGCAAATGTATTAAACAAAAAAAAACAGAAATACCTGATTTGCATAAGCTCAGGTGCATCCTGTTTCCATTGTTCATCGTTGAGATGTTTCTACAACTTGACTCGAGTCCACCTGTGGTAAATTCAATTGTTTGGGGATGATTAGGAAAGGCACACACCTGTCTATATAAGGTCCCACAGTTGATAGTGCATGTCAGATCAAAAACCAAGCCATGAGGTCGAAGGATTTGTCCGTAGAGCTCCTGAGACAGGATTGTGTTGAGGCACAGATGTCGGGAAGAGTACCAAAAAATGTCTGCAGCATTGAAGGTCCCCAAGAACACAGTGTCCTCCATCATTCTTAAATGTTTGGAGGCCACCGAGACTCTTCCTAGAGCTGCCTGCCTGGCCAAACTGAGCAATCGGGGGAGAAGGGCCTTGGTCAGGGAGGTGACCAAGAACCCGATGGTCACTCTGACAGAGATGAAAACCTGCTCCAGAGAGCTCAGGACCTCAGACTGGGGTGAAGGTTCCCTTTCCAACAGGACAACGACCCTAAACACACAGCCAAGACAACGCAGGAGTGGCTTCAGGACAAGTCTCAATGTCCTTGAGTGGCCCAGCCAGACCCCGGACTTGAACCCGATCGAACATCTCTGGAGAGACCTGACAATAGCTGTGCAGCGATGCTCCCCATCCAACCTGACAGAACTTCAGAGGATCTGCAGAGAAGAATGGGAGAAACTCCCCAAATACAGGTGTGCCAAGCTTGCAGCGTCATACCCAAGATGTCACGCCCTGACCATAGAGAGCCATTGTTTCTCTATGGTGAAGTAGGTCAGGGCGTGACTGGGGGTGGTCTAGTTTATTTATTTCTGTGTGGGGTTCCATTTTTGTTTTTCTACTTTGGTGATTTTGTATGATTCCCAATTAGAGGCAGCTGGTATCGTTGTCTCTAATTGGGGATCATATTTAGGTAGCTTTTTTCCACCTGTGTTTGTGGGATATTGTTCATGTGTAGTTGCATGTTAGCACTCCATTGTCGTCACATTTCGTTTATTCTTTATTGTTTTGTTGTGTGGTTCACTTACTTCTAATAAAATATGTGAAACCCAGATCACGCTGCACGTTGGTCCTAGTATGCCTCCAACGAACGTGACACGAGAAGACTCAAGGCTGTAATCATTGCCAAATGTACTTCAACAACGTACTGAGTAAAGGGTCTGAATACTTATGTAAATGTGTACTTTTGCTTTGTCATTATGGGCAATTGTGGGTAGATTGAGTGGGGAAAAAATCTATTTAATCCATTTTAGAATAAGGCTGTAACGTAACAAAATGTGGAAAAAGTCAACGGGTCTGAATGCTTTCCCGAATGCACTGTATGTTATGTGCTTGGAGGTTCCCTTCTCCCCAAACCATTGTTTAAAAACATTTCAACACATGACAACCCTAAAGCCCTCTGAGGGCCTGATGATATTGTTTTGTATGAGGTTGGTACATTTTAAGGTAGGCCCCATGTCCTCTCAAACAATGGTGAAGTCATACCTGCCAGATTCAACCACTTCAACCGCAGTCCCCTATCTCACTCCTGTATCTCCCACTCCCACTCCCATCCCCCTAACCCCTGGCCACTCCTAGTTTAGTTATGGATTTGATCAGCACAATAATACATATTCGGTGTTTTAGAGAGCAAGAAGGAATATTGACTTGTGTAAATGTTTCAGCTAAACAGCTTCCACATCAGTCAACCAACTGCCACATCCATCAAGGCAAACCCACTTTAGTGAGATCCACAGCGACATGTTATCAGACAGGCGTGGTCACTCAGGCCCAAAGTCACAGCGTCGTATCAGCAGGGATGTGAAGCACAGCCAAGGAGAGAGGGCCAGGCCGTCGCTGGGTTAATCTCTCTGTTTTTGTATCTTAAACACCTTCCACTAAGCAGAGTCCCACGGTAGGCTACATTCTTTCAGTTAAAGAAAGAAAATGTTAAGTATTATTCTGAATACATAATTTGAGCTGAGTAGCTCAGGCATAAAAGGCAGCTTAAATCACACTACCCATACAAACTCCCTCATTAATATTACAGGGACCCTTCTCTGAGTTCATTTTGTTTCTCAATTTTGAGTGAGGACAAACGTTGCAAGAGTAAGGAATTATAAGGTGTGCAAATCACATTTTAGGGTTCAGTGTACAAAGTAGCAGCTAAACTGCATTAACTTTTGTCCCGACATGACTTCTTCGACATTCAATGTTAAGCTAATCTCTAGTTTCCCTATATGACTTCCTCCTGTTTCTAACCAACTGAAATACATGTGGTCCGAATGCTCCGTATAAGTGGCACGATGTTGTTTCATAATGTTTCGATTTTTAGTATTGTCTTGTTCTGTGTGAAACAAAAACACATTCACATGACTTTAATATGGGTTTTGTGATTAGCACTGTGTTTGAAATACTTTAAATTGTCTGTACCAGGGATAAACTGTATTTATGAAATAGTTTATTTCTGGCTGGGTATTAAAAAAGCTGATCTGCTAGTCAGTGAAAGTAAGAAACTGATTTCACATTTTGCCTGCGGGAAAAGCCAATGGAAGATGCTAAAGAGTCTGTGAACATCCAATAATGGAGGCTGTAAGTTTAGGGGATAACTGTTTCAATGCTAATGTTGTCAACCTGGCTATTTTTCACGTACAATATCCACCTGGAAGCGAAGTTTCTCTGGATGGAGGTTCATTATGCACAGATATGACTTATGTGCGATGTGAGGTTTTTAAATCAAGAAACTGAGAGGGGAGGCAAGAAATAGATGAAGAATGAGTGAGAGGAGAACGCGTTGGTTGGAAAAGAAAGGATTATTGTTGCTAAAGTGTAGCAATACTTCCTCATAACTTTTGGTTGGGAGAGATGGAGAGACTCGTCCAAGGGATAGGTCAAATGAGTTTAGAAGTATGCTGTGTTCCTGGTGCTATTCGGTCCTATGTTTCTTTCCTCTTCACATGGGGAGGTAGACTGCCACACTTAACAAATGTAAAAGTATCAATGTTATTGATGTGTGTGTGTGTGTGTGTGTGTGTGTGTGTGTGTGTGTGTGTGTGTGTGTGTGTGTGTGTGTGTGTGTGTGTGTGTGTGTGTGTGTGTGTGTGTGTGTGTGTGTGTGCAAAAAATTAATCAAAGCGGGGGTGATGATGAACAGTTTCTGTAGAATTCTGTCAAAGGTTAAGAGCTAGTTATTTTTAAGAATGACATGAATCTCGGAGAGACAGTGATTGCCTAAATGACCACTGTAATTACCAATTACTTCTTGAAGCAGAGAATATATTCACGGCATGTAGCCCGCTAAATACAGACAGGCATTAGCCCATTTACGTACAGTACTAATGCACATAATTTAGATCCTGAAAAGGGCAGATGGGAACACAATGGAAGATATAATAGATACCGTCTAATATCATTCCAAAAAGAATATTGGAATCATTGGAGATGAATATTACTTTGTGTCAGATTGTTTTCCATAAAACATTCCAAATACATTTCATCTCTCTCTCTCTCTCTCTTTTCTCATTTTGTAACCCACCATACTACTGTGATTATTAACATGGGTATTGCTAAAGTGAGACCCAGCGAGACAGAGCAGATTACTGTTGTGTGTGTTACTGACCATTATCCTCCTCTCTGCTTTAAAAAAAACTTCACAAAACTAGTGTTGAAGTCGGAAGCCCTCACAATAGTTACTGCATGTTGCTTAGTCTGTGGCATACAGCTAAGCAGTTCAACTTCTGTGCCGGGAAAAACAGACTGCAAATCAGAGAGAATGCATTGTAGTATCAAGACTCGTTTAGTTTTCTCTTTGTCAACCAACCACACTCCAAACCATTGAAGACAGTACGAGGGAAGTCAGACAAAAACAGAGAGCATAAAAGGGGGGGGGGGGGGGGAGTTGATGACAAGCCTGACTGGCGAAAGGATATTTACTAAATTAGACATAAACTGCAAAGCTCTGCATCTTCACAGGAACTTGTAAAATCTCATAAATAAGTCAGACTAAATGACAAAGACGGAATGCACAAACAAAAGCGGTGTACAAGAGAGAGAGTGGGATGTTTTTTTGGGGTTGGGATAATGAGTTGTATTTTTGCTTCTTCTCTCTCTCTCTTTTAGACACGGTTCCCTTTCTCGCTTCCTCATACTCCTCCTCTTCCTCCTCTTCCTCTCCTATTCCCTCTCTCCATGTCACCTCCAGTGTCAGTCTTGTTAGACGCTCTCTTGGCAGGATAATAGGGACACATACTTGCTCTCGATGTAATCTCGTCTTCCCTCCATCTGATAAATACTTTGAGTGGAAGCTGACTATTGTAGTTGGCTGTTAGTTTCAAAGGGAAGGTGGTGAATGGAGGGGGGGGTGTTTTCAATCCAAACTTTGAACGGGTGACATCATCTCCCCCTTTGCAAAGTCATGTCCGCGGCTGCCCGCGTCCCGCTTGAAAGGGATTAGCTTATTCCATGTGGAGTTTTCTTGAACGAGCGTTGGCACTACACAGAAAGCAAATCCATAGGGGCGAGAGATTCACATTGTAATGGTAGTAATAGCTTGGGAAAAAAAACACTTGCTCACAGCCGTTGAAAAGCCGCCCTATATCCCACACCCCTTCATCCATTGCCCAATTACAGAATGTTTTAGGATTGAAATGAAACAGGATGTTTTTAAGTAGAGGAAACAAAGTGACTGTGATGTTGACTGTTTATTTCTTTCAAATGCCCCTGTCATCTCTTGCCAAAGCAGTTTAGCAGCACCATTGTCACTCCTCACTTTGCCACTGGCTCCACTGTGACATCTTTTTGCTTAAAACAATACCTGCCGTTTTACAACGGAAACACTTTTTTTCAGCTGTCTTGGCGTCGTCACCTTATCTTTTCTTTGTGTACTGAGCATTTTTTTCATGTGACATTGGCAGTTTTCTTTAATACGTAATATTGCAGTGAAACGAGGGGACTTACTTCTAAACATCCCACGGGGGGGGATCTTCCTCTCGTGGTGACCTCTTCTCAGATGAATGGAGTCGTTAGATATTGGAGGTCAAAAGTGACTTTCACTCTGAAAAAGAGACGAGACCAAGGACAATCATGCCAAGGAGAACAGCCAAAATACCAAAAGAAGAAAGCCACATTCTTCAGTAGTACGACTCTAAAGGCATGGTATTTGAATGACACATTGATGGCCACAACGCGTGTGTCGAATGCCAAGAGTCCAGAAGATGGAACCAGTCTGGTTTTTTGAGCAGGCCAAACGCTTAGCGGGGAGTCCACAAACTGCTTAGAGCCGACATTTTGTGTGTCTCCAGGAGGTAAGTAAACAGGGATAGGCAGGCATTCAAACCCTGCAATCTCCATCGATCACGTTTAATTGTTTTTCCATTGGTGATGTTGAAGACGACATACGTTTCCCCTTTACACGATAACGGGCGTTGTGAGAACAGACCCGGTCCTCTCTTTGACTCGGGCAGTAGGGCTAGAAAATTGCTGATGTACTGTATTGTTCTTAGTCAGATAGGACCAGGTTCTTGTTAAATCACAGAGACTTGATTGCTTTTATGTTCTACTGCACTGACTTCTCTATTTCAGCCTAAGTAAGTAAATAACCTGGCGATGCGAAGGTTACGAGAGGGTGAACTCAACACGATTCCAGGGAAGCAGACAGAATATTAGAACACGTCTATATTGTTTTACCTTGAAACAGATCATTAAAATCCAACAAATGGATCTTTGTCATCTCACAACACTGTGTCTGTCCCCAGACTCTCCAACTCCAGGGCGGATGGTGGAGAGACAAGAGGAGAGAAGACAGCGAGGGACATTCCGTACCCCGTAGGCTTGATGTGCCGTTTACAGAGCCAATGGAATAGGAACATTACATTGTAATTCCGTTGACTTGACTTATTTTTGCAATTCAACTCACATTTTGAGATCAACAAAGTGGGATCACTTTGGTCAACATCGAAACAAAACTGTGGAGCGACTGGGTACCTACCAGCTTCGATGACTTCCTCAGTGATATGCTAGAATGAAATGATGCTTGCATGCCACGAAAGCCATATCGGCTTAACAAGAATTCGTTGTTTTATGCTGTTGCTCACCATGTGTCATTGACTTTAATGCCTTATAAATACTGTTGATATACTAAATTGCTATTATATTGTCACATTTTATAATCTTGATGGTAAAATGGTGGTGCTTTTATATGGGAAAAGATGAAAAGGCTCACACTCAAGTTTGGAGTTGTACGATGACGAGTCTTGCTCATTTCACTCAGGGCACTTTGTGTTGATAGCTTACTGTGCATACAAGAGGCGTGTGGTGCTAGAAATAATTGTTCTTTTCATAGTAAGAAAGGCCATATCAATTAAGAATAAATAGCCTCCTTAGTTATTATGCCACTGCACAGTGGTCGGTCAGCCATTAAACATGTTTTTTCCCCTTTCCCTTTTTCAACTTTTGCGGAAAGACTGAGGGTATTTACGCCCGTCATAGAAGCATTTCATACCAGCTACTTTAGCCGATGCGCTTTTTCATGAGTTGTTGCGTAGCATACGTGTCTGTGTGGGGAGAGAGGTGTATTTGAAATGACCACAGAGGAATCTATTCATCTTCAAAAGTACAAACAATTCTTTCTGGATTATATGCTTTCCCAATTGTACAAATCTAACAGTGTGTGAATGTTGAATTTCTCACTTTGTCTTTTTTTTTATGCATGAAGAAAGGCATACCACTGCTAGAGAAATAAAGAATTTGGCTAAATCCTCCCCTGAACTCTGTTACTAGAGCAGTTAGAGGAAATACTGTATTTGGTTGAAATATTTAGGGGAAGGCCAGTGGCTGGACAGCAGGTTTGGATGAAGAGATGACTTGTCTCACTTCACTCCTCTCTTGATCACATACCCATGTGCTCCTCCTCATCCCTCATTCCATTTAGACATGAAGACGGTTTGGTCTTTACCCACCATACATAAAAGTGAAACTAAATGTAATTTCAGTTAATATCCTTCCAGATTGAATGCTGTCATCTCATACAGTATGCATACAAATGCATACACCCACACCCAAATGTTACATTTACTCATTGGATTTGAGCAGTTAAGTGATTATTTGGATTAATGGAGACATGGGGACATGTTGAGCTGTGGTGCAGGCGACCTCTGACCTCAGTGATTTTCTGTGAATACGTGTGAAGATGGGCCAGGGCTCAGTCAGTGTGGGATGAGACAGGAGAACAGGGTGGATAGATGAGGTGTCTCTAATTGGCAAAACAATAGGCTCATCTGCTCAACTTAAACCCTGTATTACTAGAGGCATAGAGAGGTTAAACTGAGAGAGAGGACTGAGAGTGTAAAAGAGAAGATGTCTACTTACGTGATAGGACTGAGAGTGTAAAAGAGAAGATGTCTACTTACGTGATAGGACTGAGAGTGTAAAAGAGAAGATGTCTACTTACGTGATAGGACTGAGAGTGTAAAAGAGAAGATGTCTACTCACGTGATAGGACTGAGAGTGTAAAAGAGAAGATGTCTACTTACGTGATAGGACTGAGAGTGTAAAAGAGAAGATGTCTACTTACGTGATATGACTGAGAGTGTAAAAGAGAAGATGTCTACTTACGTGATAGGACTGAGAGTGTAAAAGAGAAGATGTCTACTCACGTGATAGGACTGAGAGTGTAAAAGAGAAGATGTCTACTTACGTGATATGACTGAGAGTGTAAAAGAGAAGATGTCTACTTACGTGATAGGACAGAGTGTAAAAGAGAAGATGTCTACTTACGTGATAGGACAGAGTGTAAAAGAGAAGATGTCTACTTACGTGATAGGACTGAGAGTGTAAAAGAGAAGATGTCTACTTACGTGATATGACTGAGAGTGTAAAAGAGAAGATGTCTACTTACGTGATAGGACTGAGAGTGTAAAAGAGAAGATGTCTACTTACGTGATAGGACTGAGAGTGTAAAAGAGAAGATGTCTACTTACTTGTCCCTCTTTGCTCTTTCCAATAGGACAGGCAGTGGGGGATCTCTGAGCAGCTATCTAGTTGGGAAGCATGTGATCTGGTATGTAACAGAGCACCACTAAGACTTTGGTCACGATGCCAGCCAACATCGCTCAGTAGATCCAACATGCTGCTACTACTTTGATACATAGAGTGGTTGAGTTCACATCACGCACAGTTGATTTTTAATCTCAAGTACTCACCAGCCAAGCAACATCTGTTTCAAAACGTGGGATAGTATTTCGACTCAAGGAGACACCCCCCCCCCCCCAAAAAAAAACATTAATCCACATATTCGTACATTGTGCAGTATTTACAAATTCATAAGAATTCAAATATTCGGAATAAAATGTAGCAAACAGAGGAGCAGCCCTAAGCATGAAAACACATCAGATGTATTCCTCCTGTCTTGTTTACTGGTTCACGGAACACTGGATGCAAACAGAATGCAAATGCATTTGATTGAATCAGGTGATGCAGAGGTAATTGTATTTGGAGAAATGTCCAAGATTTTTTTTTTTGAATCATTATCAGTAGGGGGGTTTCTTTATGAAATCCATCTTAAACAAAAGCTATCATCGCTCCAAAGGCTTGTGATCTTCCTTTGTCACTTGCGGATGTGGATGCGTCTTTAATTTCCTTTCAATTAAAAGTAAATATGCAGTTTTATTTGTTCCCCACTGTGAAATCTAAACAAGAGGAGTCAACACGAGCAGACAGGTGAGGAGTATTCTTTTTTTTTTGTGATCTGATTCAACAGGCGCTGCTTGCCTCTTTCAATGCTTGTTCTCCCAGTGAGATCCAAGACTGTGGAAAAATGAATAGTTTTAAATAAAGGTTTTATTGTCACATATACTGGAGAGGTGCAGTGAAATGTGTTGTTTTACAGGGTCAGCCATAGTAGTACGGAGCCCCTAGAGCAAATTAGGTTTAAGTGCCTTGCATCAACAGATTTTTAACATCTAAGATACCAGCTACCCTTTATGTAGCTTGTTAATAACTGGAATATATATATATATATTTTTTTTTATATATTTTTTTTATTATTAATAACTGGAATATATATATATATATATTTTTTTATATATTTTTTTTATTATTATTATTTGTATTTTATTTTATTTTATTTACCACAAAAAACATAACCATATATATACTTTTTTTTTGCTAAACCCACTGTGCTGTAGTTTTAACCAGTTTAATATTCTCGACAAAGTCAAATCCACACGATTTCTCTCTCCAGGTGTTAATAAAAAGGTGCTATTTAAACCCTATCGTAAAACATGTTTGCTTTGCTGGACCCAAAAAGGGTTTAAAAGTTCCTTGAGAGGTATTGGCCTATACAGTATGTCCAGTTACCTCGCTATCCCACAGTAATTAGATACCTGAGCACACTTTCTATTCTGTCTTTGTTTTAAAGCACCTCGCTCTCTCCATGTTTGCCTCGTGCCAGTCTAAATCAAACCGTATCTATGTTCCACAGTCACAAAAACCTACAACACTGCTCCACCCCCCCCCCCCCCCCATTCCACTTCAGGAAGTATACCAGTTCAGCTTAAGTAATACTGAGTCAAGGCCTTGATTTAATATAAGTGATGTCATTACAGGGTCACATTTCAATGCGTAATATGATATAAATTTGGTTTCCTTGAACCCTGTCCAGGGTGTACTCTTACTGTGCTTTTAAGCTCCTCTGCTTCTCTGTGGGCTTCACATGATAGATGGCCTCATCCCTTCCAAATGTTTTATTGCTTTTGTCATTAGCAGTTGTGGCAGAGGCACACTACTGTCATTTACTGCATATATCTGGGGCAACAAAATGGAGTTGGAAGGAAACTGCAGCTGAATGAGGCCTGGGTATGTAAGATTAGAAGAGTTGGAATGTAAACTGTATGAATGTACACAGATACACCAGCTTGTGGAAATAGATCCGTCATTGTGAATCTAAAGACATGTATTTTTACCGGATTGGTTTTGAGTCACACTGTCTCAAACTAACTAGCAAGCAATGGGATGCGACCTTTGACATGTCCAACCTCTCAAAACATAATCTCTTTCCGGTTAAGTTAATATATCTTCCATAAGCCTACCACATGACACAATGACAGAGAAAATAAATACAACTTGAGTTTTTTCCAACCCAAACTTACTCGGCACTCGTTTGTGTGCTGCGGAAAGGACTAGATGAAGGTGAGGAGTGACGGAGAGTGAAGAGAGACAGAGAGATAGAAAAGGAGGTTTTGGTTGCGGGAAACCCTTAGCAAGCACAACGTGCCATAATTGCTAGGATCTGACTGAATTTTTGGAGGGACTGTCTTTTGCATCATCCGCCACCTTTTGTCTGTTTCTCTCCCAGTTGAAGTGGATGTGTAGCCCAAGGTGAGCTAGTGTGCTGAAGCTTCTCGTTCTTTGGTGTTATTTTGTATTTCTGACCCGGCGCTGTCGGAAGAATTTGAAATAACAGATTTCCTGATTGTTTTCAGCAAGGCCTCATGTAAAATGGATAGGGGTGGCACATTTATTGAAGTTTGATTTAAAGTGTTGGGGCAAAAAAAGAGATCTTGTCATAAATTATTTGACTCGTATCCAACCCCGCAATGTATGTTGGATTGTTAAATAATGCATCACCTAACGCATAATTAGGACAACACCATTATGTTTTACTGCTTCAAGGAAACCATAGGCGGTTCCTTATTATTGGATGCAGAGGACACCTGATTGATCTCAAGAAAACATGACCCCTCTGTGAATGGCACCCAGTGTTTTAAATTCAAGTTTCACTCTAAATGATATAGGTTATCATTTGACTGCTCATTATCATTTAGACACACAATAAGCGAGGGTAATGGGACCTAGAACGCAAGCCACCAGCGTAATGTTGTACCCAATAATGTACCTATATATTTGCTTTCAGAGAGTGATTATTGCCATCCGGAATGCACGCTTTGTGATTCTAACGCAATGTGACAAAATGCAAAGAGCTGTAAATAAAGAAAAAAAAGAAAGAATATTTGATGTGCTTTTTTCCCCCTCTCCTGAAGATAACACCTTTAGTGGAAGTGCCTAGGAGCATTAATAAGCAGACAGGATGTATGGGTAATCTTCAGCTTTGAGCCATTACGCTACATTTATCTGTGACCCACACACTTTATATTATTACAGTTAAAGTCCATGAAAGTGTGTTTAGACAAAGATGAAGGCATTACCTGCACAGAAACCCCAAGTGCTATTAGAGGCTTAGACCTCGTGATGTGAACTGGATATTAAATATCCTTTATCTTACATTTCTCTCAGCCTCGGGTAAGCTGATATCTCACTTCGCCTTGCCTTATATTGCTATTGCTGTAATAAATACATTGATATCAATGGGGTGAGTTTGTCCCAGTCTGAAAAGATTATCGGAGCCATGCCTCCCTTAACGAAGTATGAGGGCTATATATAGCTACATGTATAAAGAGTGGTGGTACGTAGGTAGGTTCTGCATAACGATTGTCTTAGTGACACAGTGAAGCGTCTAGCTGGATGAGTGAAGGGGCAGTGCAGGCCATCTGGAGTTCCTCAGGGATAACACTCACCTGTATTTGATCTCACCTCACTCCCTCTCCGTCGCTCCCACTACTTGTATTACTTTTCAAGGCCAATGCCGTGCGCTAGCTAGGGAGCTAATTTTAGCTGTAGCATCCTCCCTTGGGTATAGATGGAGGTTGATGATATTAACCTATAGCGTTTTTTTTTTTCTTCTTCCCTTCTCTATTACATTCCAAATTACACACATTTAAGGATAAGAAAGTGGAAATCACATAAGGGATGCAATCTATTTAAAAACCAGCTCCTTGGGGTGAGGAATGTGACATTTGCTGAACCCCTTCCCCCTCGATCCATCCTTAGCCCATTGTCACCCCCCCCCCCCTCGAGTTTTCCCGTTACCGTAGTGCTTCACCCTGCTGTACCCCCCTCATGGGGAGGAATCGGGATGGCATGAACACATTATTATAAGTTTTCTATCATGTAGTCTAAAATACACCTGTAGGTCTGGCCTTGTTGATGACGCTGATGATAGACCACTGCATGTGAATATCCCATGACTGCAGACATCAATGCTGTGTCATACATATAGGGGAAAATCTCAGCCACTACATGGTCAGTTTAACAGACATTAAAGAGAGAGAGACCTGCCACTTGGTGTTCTATAAGCCAACAGTGTACACTACTTGTTCTGTAGCTCCTCTCGTAATGATGTGACCCACACAATCCAAGCCCTTGCTACAGCGTGACTAACAAATGGGCCAACGCAGAGTAAAGCGTTAGGGTGGTTGTGACGGAACATGGAAAAACCGTCTCATAACTTCCTGGTTGTGAATAGCCCTCCACAAAAGGTCACGGCGGTGACAACAGTGTGATGGACGTCACCAACGTGCAATTAAATTCTTCTTAAAAAGGAGAATCCGGGCTGCTCTGTGTTGCTTATTAAATATAAAACAGGTCAATCAAAAGTCAGAGCGGCCTTTATGTTTAATGTAGTCTGGACAAGCAGGAATGTATGTCTGAATTATTCATGGTGTTGATGAGTGAGGTCAATAACAGAAACCAATACTCGTTATGATTGTTTGTAGCCCAGCGCAAAGGTCACTCGACAACTTCTCTTGACACGTCAAACTTTTTTTTCCCTGTCTGAATAAATAGTGAAGAGCAAACCATAATGCTCTTGTGTTTTGTGGTACGCAAATATTTGCTGTCCAATTGCTGGAGGTTTTGATGCACAGCTTCCTCTTTCCCTCTCCTCTCTTTCTCTGTCTCTCTCTCTCTCAATTAACACACAGTCACGCGCAAATGAACACACACATGCACACACATTTACATGCACAAGCTTCTTTGAGGAAATTGGGACTGACAATCAACGCCTGAATATGAGGAAACCCACCATCTCTATTTGAATATCTGTCTGCCCATTGAAACAGAACATCTACATACACTATACAGTGGGGCAAAAAAGTATTAGGTCAGCCACCAATTGTGCAAGTTCTCCCACTTAAAAAGAGAGGCCTGTAATTTTCATCATAGGTACACTTCAAATATGACATGCAAAATGAGAAAAAAAAATCCAGAAAATCACATTGTAGGATTTTTAATGAATTTATTTGCAAATTATGGTGGAAAATAAGTATTTGGTCAATAACAAAAGATTTCTGGCTCTCACAGAGGCTCCTCTGTCCTCCACTCCACTTGTTACCTGTATTAATGGCACCTGTTTGAACTTGTTTTCAGTATAAAAGACAGCTGTCCACAACCTCAAACAGTCATACTCCAAACTCCACTATGGCCAAGACCAAAGAGCTGTTAAAGGACACCAGAAACAAAATTGTAGACCTGCACCAGGCTGGGAAGACTGAATCTGCAATAGGTAAGCAGCTTGGTTTGAAGAAATCAACTGTGGGAGCAATTATTAGGAAATGGAAGACATACAAGACCACTGATAATCTCCCTCGATCTGGGGCTCCACGCAAGATCTCACCCCGTGGGGTCAAAATGATGACAAGAACGGTGAGCAAAAATCCCAGAACCACACGGGGGGACCTAGTGAATGACCTGCAGAGAGCTGGGACCAAAGTTACAAAGCCTACCATCAGTAACACACTACGCCGCCAGGGACTCAAATCCTGCAGTGCCAGACGTGTCCCCCTGCTTAAGCCAGTACATGTCCAGGCCTGTCTGAAGTTTGCTAGAGAGCATTTGGATGATCCAGAAGAAGATTGGGAGAATGTCATATGGTCAGATGAAACCAAAATATGACTTTTTGGTAAAAACTCAACTTGTCGTGTTTGGAGGACAAAGAATGCTGAGATGCATCCAAAGAACACCATACCTACTGTGGAGCATGGGGGTGGAAACATCATGCTTTGGGGCTGTTTTTCTGCAAAGGGACCAGGACGACTGATCCGTGTAAAGGAAAGAATGAATGGGGCCATGTATCGTGAGATTTTGAGTGAAAACCTCCTTCCATCAGCAAGGGCATTGAAGATGAAACGTGGCTGGGTCTTTCAGCATGACAATGATCCCAAACACACCGCCCGGGCAACAAAGGAGTGGCTTCGTAAGAAGCATTTCAATGTCCTGGAGTGGCCTAGCCAGTCTCCAGATCTCAACCCCATAGAAAATCTTTGGATTCCGTGTTGCCAAGCAACAGCCCCAAAACATCACTGCTCTAGAGGAGATCTGCATGGAGGAATGGGCCAAAATACCAGCAACAGTGTGTGAAAACCTTGTGAAGACTTACAGAAAACGTTTGACCTCTGTCATTGCCAACAAAGGTTATATAACAAAGTATTGAGATAAACGTTTGTTATTGACCAAATACTTATTTTCCACCATAATTTGCAAATAAATTCATTAAAAATCCTACAATGTGATTTTCTGGATTTTTTTTTCTCATTTTGTCTGTCATAGTTGAAGTGTTCCTATGATGAAAATTACAGGCCTCTCTTTTTAAGTGGGAGAACTTGCACAATTGGTGACTGACTAAATACTTTTTTGCCCCACTGTATATACAAAAGTTTGTGGACAACCCTTCAAATTAGTGGATTCGACTATTTAAGACACACCCGTTGCTGACAGGTGTATAAAATCAAGCACACAGCCAACATTTGCAGTAGAATGGTCTTACTGAAGAGCTCAGTTACTTTCAACATGGCACCGTCATGGAATGCCATCTTTCCAACAAATCAGTTCGTAAAATGTCTGCCCTGCTAGAGCTGCCCCAGTCAACTCTAAGTGCTGTTCTTGTGAAGTGGAAACATCTAGGAGCAACAATGGCTCAGCTGCAAAGTGGTAGGCCACACAAGCTCAAAGAACGGGACCACCGAGTGCTGAAGCATGTAGCGCGTTAAAATCGCCGGTCCTCAGTTACAACACTCAATACCGAGTTCCAAACTGTCTCTGGAAGCTATGTCAGCACATTAACTGTTTGTCAGAAGCTTCATGAAATGGATTTTCCAACCTCCCCGCCATTGGACTCAGGAGCAATGGAAATGAAATCGCTGGAGTTATGAATCATGCTTCATCACCCGGCCGTCCTTAGGATGAATCTGGGTTTGGAGGATGCAGTGGTGGAAAAAGTACGCAATTGTCATACTTGTGTAAAAGTAAATATACCTATAATAGAAATGAGTTAAATAAAGTGAAAGTCACCCAGTAAAATACTACTTGAGTAAAAGTCTAAAAGTATTTGGTTTTAAATATATCAAAAGTAAATGTAATTGCTAAAATATACTTAAGTATCAAATGTATAAGTATAAATTATTTAAAATTCCTTATATTAAGCAAACTAGACGACACCATTTTATTTTTTTATTGACGGATAGCCAGGGGCATACTCCAACACCAGACATAATTTACAAACGAAGCAGTTGTGTTTAGTGAGTCCACCAGATCAGAGGCAGTAGAGATGACCAGGGATGTTCTCTTGATAAGTGTTTGAATTAGACCATTTTCCAATCCTGCTAAGCATTCAAAATGTAATGAGTACATTTGGGTATCAGGGAATATGTGTGGAGTAAAAAGTACATTATTTTCTTTAGGAATGTAGTGAAGTAAAAGTAAAGGTTGTCAAAAATATAAATAGTAAAGTACAGCTACCCAAATAACTACTTAAGTAGTACTTTAAAGTATGTATACTTTACACCACTGGGCAGATGCCAGGAAAATGCTACCTGCCTGAATGCATAGTGCCAAATGTAAAGTGTGGTGGAGGAAGAATAATTGTCTGGGGCTGTTTTTCATGGTTCGGGCTAGGCCCCTTAGTTCCATTGAAAGGAAATCTTAACGCTACATCTTACAATGACACTCTAGACTATTCTGTGCTTCAAACTTTGTGGAAAGAGTTTGGGGATACCCCTTTCCTGTTTCAGCATGACAATGCCCCCGTGCCCAAAGCGAGGTACATACAGAAATGGTTTGTCGAGATCCGTGTGGAAGAACTTGACTGGCCTGCACAGAGCCCTGGCCTCAACCCCATCAAACACATTTGGTATGATTTGGAACACAGACTGCGAGCCAGGCCTAATAGCCCAACATCAGTGACCGACCTCACTAATGCTCTTGTGGCTGAATGGAAGCAAGCCCCCTCAGCAATGTTCCAACATCTAGTGGAAAGCCTTCTCTGTTATAGCAGCAAAAGAGGGACCAACTCCATATTAATGCCCATGCTTTTGGAATTAGATATTCGACGAGCAGGTGTCCACATACTTTTGGTCATCTGGTGTAGCAGCACCACACACAAGCTGAGGAGGACCTAGAGATGGTCATTGCCTCGACCAAATGAATAAGAAACAAAATGTCAGATGCGATGGAAAAGTCTTCTCATTCCTTACGTCTACCTCTAGTTGAACTTATCGTTCTCTTTTTTTAATATTTTTTGCCTTGTATATCCACTCTGAAATTATAGATGATGATAACAATAATAATGTCATTTTGTACCGGAATCTCAGTCATTACCTGCTGTAAAGTGCTTCTAATTGATACCTCCAGGGAGATAATGATTACAATGCCCTCCAGGAAGATATTATTGCAATATTAACCTTTGTATATACTTTTATGCAGAAGACTCTGGCACATTAAGTGATCTGTAAATCTTGCTTCTCTTGTAATGCCATTACAAAAGAATGGATATTCAGAGGTGTGCCCTTTTCCTGATTAAGTGTGTCCAGGGTTTTTGGTCGTCTCTGGGAAATTGATGGCATGGAAGTGCAATTTCCGATGTCTCTTCTCTTACTGCGAAAAGGTTCTCAACCCTTGTCTCTGTGTCTCGCTCTTTGTTTGACCGACTGGCAGCACGGTAGCCATGCGGCACTACGCTGGACTCCCCAAAACAAGACAATATTTTCCAAAGTACCAGCTATTTTTGGATGGGCCATTGCATCAGTGTTAATTGGGCTGCACCACAGTCACCAACAACATGCAGAAACATTTCTCTCTGCATCGTAAGGATGCTACAAGGAAGGTTGCATGTCAGAATCCTTTGAGAAGCTCTGCAGCTGTAATCAGATTGAACTGAGATGAGATACTGTGCAGTACACAGTACTTTACTGTTATCTGTCCTGCTATCCCACTGTAAAGAAAAAAAAGGCTGATTTAATGATTAAGGAGGAGGAGACGGACCCTTGCTTAAGAGATCCTTCAGCGCAGCAGCAAAGAACAAGTACTGCTGACATACTGCAAATGAAAACAAATTAATTCAGGGAGGACTTGTGTGTGTGCGCGTGCGTGCGTGCGTTGCAAGGGTAGTGATTCAAATCCATGACACAGAGAGCACATCTAAAACTGAATCTTAAGAGTAAGCACAGGAAATTGACATTACAGCTAGCAGGCACTCTGTGGGCCACTGCCCCCTAGTTTACCCCCCTGTAATAACAAGCCACGGCCTCTGGTGTGCGCCGTAGTGCGTGTGGTTTTGGTGGGAAGGTTGCCAATCATACTACATTTACTGTAGGTAAGCCTACAGGATATGCAGACAAACAAATCCATAGCTACATGGCCATTGCTGAGCTTGATCACGTTGACAAAGTATGGTTACACTTACATGTCTCTTCATGTGCAATGTTAGTATTAGTTGTGGTATCTTTTCATCTTACCACAATGTTGTGCTATATTTCTTCTCTATAGGGTTTGGTTGGAAATATAAAGTGATTTCGATTGGAGCCATATAAGCCCTTTTTCCAAGGATGGCTTTTTCCAAGGATGGCTGATGGCCTACAAAGATTATCCTGGGGAATTTGTGTTCGGTAGCTCATATTTGTAACACAAGGTCACTGTCCTTCTGTGGTTGGTTACAAACAACCAACATAATTGTCATATGATTAGAGATTTCTCGCTGATCATTTAAGGCAGCTCTATTGCTGTTGCATTTTCCCTGACAAAGCAACACATTCCTGTTATTCTCTTATGTTGTTCTCCAGGGCTCCTCAGCTGACATGAACCTACTAAGACTCCCCTTTGTCCGCAGTAACTGGAAACCATTGGTAAGTGTACACAGAGGTTAGTCTGACAGAGAAACTTGTGTGGCGTGGCAGCGCCTTGCACTTTATTCTGCACTGCACTCTTATGTGTGTCTGATGAAAGGAAACTCTGCCAACGGAGGTGAAAGTATAGAGGACCCTTTCTACGGCTAGAAGCTTATTTCCACCTGGATGTATAACACCTGTTCATCTTTTTTCTTTCTTTCTAGTTTTCCCACACAATCACACACATTGCACCAGACCAGCTTAATGTATTGTGTTCAGAGACATGCCTATATCTCGGAGTGCATGACCATTGGATTGCCAATGCCAACCCAAGTTAGCTCAATGCTAGTGGTCTCTCTGGGGAGCAGCTTTGGATCGAAGTGTTAAGGGGAGAGGCGCGAAAGAGGAGGCGTCACATGTGTCCGGTGGAGGTCACCAATGGTCTGCAGGTTCTAATGATGTGCTAATAGCCACTGAGGAGGTCATTTGGAGCCATTACGGAGCGCCTGTAGGTAGTTAACGGCCCACAGCATAACCCAGGCTCCTTAATGTTCCCACGGAGGCAGTTAGCCCTCTGTCACCAATGGCAGCCGCCTCATTATTGCGATTAGAAACCAATTGATAGGTAATAGTAAAATATGATGGCTCACTGTCCCATAAATACAGTACAGTAGTAGTTGGAGTATGAGGGAGTTAGCTGGACTGCAGAGGTAGGTCCTGGTTAAATCTGTGTGATAATGGCACCCTCTGTAAAGGTATCACCTATGAGCTTATCAACTAAACAACAGAAGGGCAGCCATACTCTCATCTGGGTTGAGGCTTGGGGTCGTGTGTCATTGTTTGTCACCTAGAGGGGAATTCTGTCAGTCGTGGCCTAATTGCCAACCCATGTTTCTGATTTGTGAAGAAGCTCATCACAGGAAAGTTTTTCCCTTCACTTTTTTCCTACGCCCTGTTGACTATGTTGTCATTCATCTTGTTGTCCGAGGGTTCCTGCTAACACACCGTAGTTTACTTTATCTAGACGTATGAGAATGGCGGAACCTATCAAACGAGGGATATTTTAAGCATGCCGTAACCATTATTAAATCCCTGATGCTGAACATTGTTCTTAATCAGTTTGAGTCAGATGTTTTCATTTAGATTTGTTATCTTCCAGTAGAGACATTGATTCAGATGATTTAAATGAGCATGCGTCCAGTCATCGGTCATAGGCAAGACACTGCAATCAGTAACTCATCGAGAGAAGCCGAGTTTGATCAGTATATACGCTTTCTCCTGATAAATATAGGAACACAGTTTTCCCTGGTCTCACAATATGAGGATGACGAAACCTCAGACTTGAGCTCTAAATATTTGTCTCTGCAGTATTTGTGCGAAGCCTCATTAATGATCAGAAGTGCCAAACAATATAGTGTACTCGGCCCCAGTCTGAAGGGAAAAAGAAACAGTAGTGTGTTTGTGGAAATGTAAAAGCTTCACATGCGGGATTGATGTAACCAATAATGATGAGATTGCGAAATGAATCCGGGCAATAGAAATGTTTGTTGTAACAGTGCTCCTCGTTTAGTGAATGTCATACTTGAACGTGTAATTGATAGAAATTTGAAGTTACATTTTAGAAGTTTACAGTCACGGAGGGTTCAGAGAATCGAGTTGTTTAAAATTGCACTCCCTCCATTTTCATTTAAAGTAGGCTACTTTGAAAAAAATGTCTTCATCAAAGACCTGGAACAGATGAATTATACTTTGAGAAACTCAATTTTAAGAAAGAAGCATTTTCTCTACGTATGAGCCAGCCACTCTGGTGTGTTTTCATTTCAATCTGAACTGGGCAAGAATGTACGTTTCAGTCGGGTTTCAAACACACACACACACACACACACACACAACACACACAACACACACACCACATCCTTATAATATGGAATGCACAGCAAACATGAGCCTATTGCTACTATAGGTCACACTTTATTGCTATCATGTTGCATCAATGTTCTAAAATGGTTCTGTCTGTTACTAATAGTACTCATTTGCAATTGAGCTGAGGATTTGAAGTGACGACAAGCAGGGCCACATCCAAGAGTACACGGAGAGGAGACTGAAGGAGTAACATCTTAGTTTAGTTGAGAAGTGAACAGTGGCGAGTCTGTTTTTAAGCATGTTTTCTTGGATGCCTCCCAAGCATATAATACATCAGAAGAGCCATCTTCAGCTGGTAGTCAGAAACATCAGTCTAATGGGCCTGGAAGGACTGTCCAACACCCTGCTCTGTGCTCTCCTCCCTGACCCCTGACCCCTGGCCCCCCAAACCTTAGCTCTGTCAACCGCGTTGTTGACTTTTAGTATCTGTTTCCTCTGTCAAATCTCTCTCCTCCTATTCAAAAATGTAAAAGACACAAGTAAAGTTATTGGGAGGTGGTCCAGGTACAGGAGGCAGGGAAGTACCGGAAACTTCTACATGTGACATGCAGTAATGAAATGTCAATTATCAGTGTATTATTTTTCATGAATATTCATAGATTTGTTTATATATGAAGGGATATGACGATCGAAATAAAGGCTCGGTAGAGTCCATTTCAAAAGTATAATCTTGAATGTCAGTCAAGAAGTGTATTGCTCTAAAGTGGTCTCTTGTTGTGACTCCCTTTTTCACCTGGAGCACCTGTTGCTCAGTATAGGTAGAATAGTGCTGTAAAAGTTAACTGTAATCTTTACTCGTTTGTGACTTTTAGATTTTTAAATGTTGGTCTGATTTGCATACAGGCCTATATTCTATTTCCTATAGGCTACTGTATTAATTCAAGTTTTTTTTTATTAAACTCAAATTAAAAAGACAAAGAAAAAAATATTTAGGTCATTAGGCATGTATTTTAACTTAAGAGAATAGTGTATTCGTTCAAGGAAGTTAATGTTGTGTGTTCATGTGTTATTCCCTGCAACATAATGCACAAGTATTTAAATGCAGGGTATATTTATGGGACGTACCCGTGCTATAGTGTTCGAAATGTGCATGTTTAAATCCATATGGCAACTTCCTTTTGACCTGCTTTCACATCCCCGTCGCATTGTCAAGCCTGTCACCGATAAAGAATCACTTGACTTGCTATAACAAGTTCAAAAGAAACCGAGAACGCGCTGTTGATCCATGAAGAATTGAGAAAAGGAACACCCCTACTGCTCTCGCTATCATTCCCATAGAGATAGCGATATTATTGATGGGATGGTTATGCTAATTTCTTTAGAGACAAACTTTTATTTTGGAATTTGTTCAAAAAAGAATTTCATACGCATCAAACTGGAAAATGCATGCTGGATTCCTAACCGTTTAAGGGGCAGCATGAGAATCCGATTTTCATAGTGAATAATGAATGTGGACTATCTTTTAAAAAATATGTTTTGTCTGGAAGGAAAAGAAAGCACAGCCGCGTCCTTTCCTTTCTGGATTATCTATGAATTTTCCACTGAAAAAAAAGATAACACTATAAATGAAGAATACAAGAAAATAGAAAGTTACAACTATGTAGGCTAACACGATCAAACATTGTAGTTACAAATAAACATACAGCATTATAGCCATAAAGCCAATAACTACCAGCTATCTCTTTTTTACTCTGATTTAAAGTTCAATTTTAAATCACAAAATGTCCAAGATCCAATAAAGATATAATCCACCCCAATTAGGCTCATTGTAGGCCCTACACTCACACTTGAATCAAGCTGTAAAACACCAACGTACATATATATCAGTGTCATACACAGATGGAGTGGCATGTGCTCATAACACATTAGTTCACCGTCATACTACCACACTGAGCAGTGGCGTGTGAGTATCCTTGAGTCACACGCCGCCTTGGCACAAGTGGAAAAGGGAGACCATACGCTCACAGCTGTTCTATCTCCCCGTATAAATACGACCAGGGAGTCCGGTGTGGGACTTCTGGCTGATTATATACAGGATTTGATATCATCTCGATCAATGCAATGATGTGTCCCATGGTTCGAGGACATTTTGAATAATCAATCCGTCTGCGTTTGGCCGAACCATCATCGCATCACTGTCCTCCTCTTTTTTGTCGACCTCTCCACGTTTTCACGCTCTTATCATCTTCCCAGAGTCACATACCCTTACATTACAGAAAACCAACCGTCCATATGAGTATTTTATATTTTTTATTATTATTACCAAACCTTTCCCACAATTACACCATAATCATTATATAATCCCACAAGAAAGAGTCTGTTTAAGCAATGTCTTTTGTCCACGCCGGAACACTGAATCTATAATTGCATTACATTCAGCTTCTTCCACCCCCTATAGAAACATAATATAGCAAACCATCTTGGTGCGAACATTTAGGAGCATGAACGGTCGGCCAGTGCATCTCTGTCCTACCGCAAAAGTTATGCCAAAAAAAGTTTAGAGTCCTCGACGAAGAATACAGGTCTTTAAATCATTTTCCCACGTTACTTGGAACCGTTGAGTGAGCGCGTTTAATATTGGACTTTTCTCTTTCTGTTTGAGTAAGGTACGAAGTGCCCTTGATCAACAGCTGAGTTGTTTTAAATATCATATTTACTAATAAATATGCTTAATTCCTAGCCTATGGCTTCAGAAAGCGCTCCCGTGCATGGTGCTAGAATAAACCCGGTTCGTCAGGGCACCTGAAAAAAAAGCCTCCCTCAGGACTAGTTTGCGTTTGTATGCATGCGATTGGCAACATAACTGGCTTATTTACATTAAATACGCCACAAGGTTACAGTGAGATGAACGTCATTTTATCACTGATTACTTCTCTTAAGCACTAGAGCTGTGACTGATGCTGAGGACGCGCAGACTACACCGATTTACCCTGGAGTTTTTTGGGGGGAAGAAAAATACTTGAAATAGTTAACTGAAAAGGTAAGGACGTGTACTTTTACAACATTATATGTGTTCAGTTGTTATGTGTTCACCGCATGGTCCCGGACTACATGTATCAAAGCCAATTATACACGGTGTCAACGTAACAAGACTGACAATGTGAATGGGTTCTGAGGAGAATAGACATATTTTAATAAGAGTGTTTACGGGAGCTCAAGGTCAGAAACAAGCTGCGAGGTTGGGAATCCTTTCTCTTTTTTAACCGTAACACGGGGGACATGTAGCCTACGATTAGAGTATTATTATTTACGGTGTTATTTTATCTTGGGTTACGCTCTTAGCTCCAGCAATGCCGCAAGACCTATATCTATTTGTTGTGAATAACGCGGCGGACGACAATGGACTGCTTTTTTAACGGTACAATGCATTTCACCTACCAGATAGGGAGAGTCCAAGCTGAAATATGGAAATGTGTTGTGATGCTGAGTAATTAGTATCAATGAACACGTTTGGTCTGGGAAAAAACTGACCGAATGAAATAAAACGCTATTTTTTTTTTTTACTCAGGATACGTGCGGAACAGTTAGAGAGATCATTCTGTATTGGACAATCGTAACAGGTCCGAAGCGCACTTTTCCCCCTTCAGCGAAAGAAAATGATCTGGTCAATCATATGGACATGCCTCATTATTCAATGAACACAATCTCTCACCAAGGCATCGTTTACATACAGGAGTTTCTTCGCGCTACTCCAAATTTAAAGGTAAGAAGTGCGAAGCTTACGCATGGGTTTAGGGGGTTTGGAATGGTAACCCGAAGGCGTTTCGCTTTTGAAAGTCAGTCTAAACATTTGCTATTTTCTATTGTATCATCTCAGTGGGGCCTGTTTCTCTACGTGATTAAAAAATACAGTATAATTAAATATCCATAGCGGTGACGTTAGCATGCGGGGTTGTCAGGGGGGAAACGTGTAGTCTACATAATGAATGCATAGGAAGACATTGTACAGCGACTCAGAACCTACTCTTATCTCTTTTATATTTCAACGATTTCATAATAGTCACATATACAAGTTGTATATTCCAGACGTTTAAGATAGACAGCGGAGTGTGCATTAACGTATTGGACACATGACATGCATAACACAGGCAGATATTTGCGACTACTTTTAAGGAAGTATAAACTGTCCCCCCCCCCCCCCATCCAATCTGCTTCGAAAACTTTCTCATCACATCCCTAGGGGTTTTGCTTAGAATTTCAGCTAACCTGAGTGCAGATCGTTGGAGAAATAGGATCAAAGTTATCCGCTGCATGCCATGTGTCAAAACTTGTGAGATGGAAGAGCCGGTGAGACCTGCCATTTTGTGCTGTGATCGACCTCTTATGAATAGCAGCCATGCATTATGCTTTGAGGAACGTTATGATGGCATCAACAACTGAGGGCTAAATGTCATACACGCTTTAAAACCTTGTATGTGGACACAACACACGTATTACTGGAGAAATTAAGGTTTGAACGACTGATTCAAAACGCAATTGCTTGGGGAAAGGTATCCAAATGGTAAAAGTTATAGCGATTCGGAAACGAATAGAATAGGCACCCATGACAAATAATTTCATGAAAATGACGTAGCCTAGCCAATAACTTAATCGGGGACGAGGTCGAGTCTAGCAAGTAGCGTATGCCATAGCCTTCATAGCTATATACATTCACGTTGCCTAATGTAAATGTTCAAAAATATAAATTATATATTTAAAGTGCATATAGACTGTTGGTGTGGGATTAGATGTTTTGTTCTTGCGCTATGAATCTCAAATTTGTCAGGATACATATATTCCCATACAGTCTGATAACCCCAAAATGTTAAAAGTGCCTCAGTACGAGTCTATTATGTATCATTTCGTGGAATAAAACACATGCTACCGTTGCAGGGGCACTACCAGTGCTTCAAACTCTCCCCGGTAGGACTAGTCTGCAGGTGTCCCTCATCCAACCGAGCAGTCTTTCACCTTGAGTAGAAGGGAGCGATCCTCCCATGTAAACACAGAAGAACCAGCTTTGAGATTAACCCAGCTCGAAGGCAGCAATTTAAAACAGTAGCCTAGGCTACAATGGCTGATAAAACACATGACCCCCTTAACCGTAACGTAAGCGTTACAAAACGTCCATCACATTGTTTTACTTTTTTGTGTGTGTGTGTATCTTCCGCAAAGTTGAGTTTGCGAAAAAATGTTTATTCCTTAGATTCATTGTCAAAGGAAATGAACAAATAGGATGCACAGATGCACTGTCCGAGTTAGCCACTGTCATTGTTTAATGGTATTTGCCAGGCGGATATTATGTCTGTAATAGTGTCTGGGCGTGAACCTTTTTGTGTCAGTTCTTTTTATTTTCTTATTGAGATTGAAATAGCGATGGACAACAGTCACACTGGAGGGCACTGAATTCCAGATCGGGGCCCTACAGTAGCCTCCATGCAATTACCGATAGTTAGGAGAATGACAATGAATTGTGAAAGGTGTTTTGAGGGAAGAGAAGTGTGACTTTACTAACTGGTATGTAGTTGCAGCTCCTGTGTGTGTTGTCCTGGAGATACTTGACTGGTAGTTGACTGTCTGCTACAAAATGTGGGGGGAATATATTTGTATTATTTTTTAAATTATTATTATCATCATAATTAATTAAGCAATAATTCAATGAATTGTATGACAAGCTATCACGTTTCACTTAGCTCAAACAATTGCTTTTACACATTCAACATTTTTCTCTTGTGTACACTCTATTGTGAATTTGGTGTTATATTCCTAATCCCATTTTTAAACATGCCTTGTTCTTATATAAATCACATTCCTAAGCATTACCAGTCCTGTGTTTGATCTAGTTCGTCAACCTGTTTAGTGGTTCAGCATTGCAGTGTATCCTATTGTACCTGTGTCTGTGTTCCGTGGGTGATGACAAGCCACGGTAATGCACATCTTTCTGGGGAGAGAGAGCGAGACAGGAGGATGAGAAGAGGGCATGGGCATGGCATCAGTGCTCCTCTCCGGACCTGTCAGTCTGCAGCCAGTCAACTGTAGCCGGAGCAGGAGAGCAGTCAGAGACCTGATCAAACAGCCATCCCACTCTTAAATGATTCTCGGCTCCTTTAATTGGTCGAAATTGTCTTCCAGATGTACGGCAATAGCCAGGGTCTCTTGTGGGACGGTATGGCAGGCGAGGCCTGGTGATTAGGTATTAATTGATATGTGCAGTGGAGCCCCCATCCCCTCTGGCTCCAAAGGCTAAGGCCTTTACCCCGGTGGCTGTGTTCTCCCTCCCTTTTGGCAGGCAGGAGGGGCTGTTTCAGGAGGGGGCTGGAAAGGAAGGCTGGGGGCATAACACATAACAAATAGGCGCAAGGCTGTGGTGAGCCTTGTAGTATGGTGACCTTGATTTAGAAGGTACACTTTGGAGAGATGGTCTTCTGTCAGATGTCATGAGCTCTGTTTGAGCTACAGAGACGTTTATAGGCTGTGGCTCTTAACAGTTATCTTCTCATGTGTGTCGCATAGCATATATTTTAAAAGGCGCGTGTGTGTATGTGTATGTGTGTGTGGATATGAGGGCGACAAGGATGTGAAAGTCCAACGTTTCTGCAGATAGTAATCGTAGGCGTCAGTGTGATCTAAGAATAAAGACTGGGCCGACAGATGAGGTGATGACGGATGAGCTTGACTCAATTGCCTCATGCCAGGGTGCCACCAGAAGGAGCGTCTGTCTGTCTGGGAAAGGGGGAATGAGGGAGAGGGAGAGCGAGAGCACACCGGAGAGAGGGAGCGAGGGGTTTGCAGTGCCAGAGCGCAAACGAAGAGGTAGGCCTCTGGTTAAAAAGAAAGTTAGGCTGGTTAAAGGAATAACACCAGCTTAAAGCACATACGTGATAGCTAGAATTTGTAGATATATTCACAGATATGTTCTCTCTCTCTCTCTCTCTCTCTCTCTCTCTCTCTCCCCCTCTCTCCCCCTCTCTCACCCCCTCCCAGTCTTCCCAGGGGTTCTGGGATAGATCTATATGGATCGTGGACCTAAGTATCTAGATTGATGTTTACGCTCAATAATAGAATGTGTTAAGTTGGACTAGTTTGCCCATCCTTGGGAAAGATGAGCAGCTTGTGCTTTGGCCTCAGCCTTTGTCTAAGTGATCTATCTAATCACACACGTCCACAGTAGCCATTCATCTGTGATTTTTCAACCCAAAAAATGCAATATTAGAATACCTCCTGAAATGTCCCCTTTGCATACAGTACCCCAGTCAGCAGGCCGTTTTGCAACATTAAAGCCTATTTTTGTATTTTTTTTTAACGTTTATTAGCATTTAGATTTATAAATGTGCTGCACATTGTGTCAAGACTGTTTCCTTTTGATCTGCAAAGGAGCACAAAATTACAGCCATGTCATTTTTGTAGACAACAGCTTAACACAAACAGGCAACCACCCATCAATCACATGTTCTGAAGCATGGCCTTGTGTATTTAGCATTCTATCCGGCGTGCCTTAAAGAGTGGTAAATATCTGCAGTGCTGTTGGGGGTTGACTCCAGAACTGTGGAGTGGGGGGCAGTTACTGAAGGAAATATGTAGTATGAGATCTCTCCAGCTCTATGCGGGCTACAATGATGTCTGTACTCTGACTTTGTAAAGGTCGTGACCTGCTGGTCGCTAGTTAGTGCATTTTGGGTCCATGTAGAGGGGACCCTGGTGAGACGGCTTGTTCTAGAGAAGCAAGAGGACCCTGCACCTTTAATTATGATCAAGAGGTTTTCTCCAAAGGACAGAGGCGTAGCGGTTATGTTGCCTCGTAAATCTGCCCCTGATGCCGTATATTGTGTTGAACTATTAATGTACACTATTATAATGCATATTCAGCTGCCTCTTCAGGACCTGATTTGCATAATTGGATCTTTAATGAAACTTGCCTTGTGGAGGGAAAAAAAGAAAATGAAAAAAAATGAGGAGAAGAAAAACATGATAGGCAAAACCCTGTGTATATTTGTTGGGAGAAGTTCTACTTGGATTTTAAAAGAAGGGGGGCTTTAAAAGAGAGTGACCTGCGCACCACACACATCAGTGGCGGTGCTACAAATAGGATGAGAAGTGCCTCTGAAAGCTGTACATTCCCAGCCAGGTCTCGCGGGTTATTACTACAATAGCCTGGGGGACTTTAGGTTCTATGTCTACACTCATTTCGTGTACTTGTTACACAGGGAAGATGGGTCTTTTGTAGAGGAGCTGCTCCGCTCGGCTGTCGGAATTCCTCTGTCGCAAATATTTTGACAATTCCTAATCAGGAGCAGTCAGATATTAGGAGTGCTGAGTGCCTTTGCTTTCTAGGGGCTGTGAGAGTTTCAAAGCCAGGTCTTTTTTCTGTCCTCTTGCATATGCCTGAGAATCACTGTGTTTGACTGTTTCTGTGATCTTTTTAGTGTATTTGTTGATATGCATGATACACTATATAAGAAATATAGTGAGAATGTTTTCAACATGTTTATATTATGTGTGTGTGTGTGTGTGTGTGTGTGTGTGTGTGTGTGTGTGTGTGTGTGTGTGTGTGTGTGCGTATGCGTGCGTGCGCGTGCCTTTACGGGACTTCTGCTGTGTTCTCCAACTTGTTTGTGGGTAAGAGGGTATTATGTTTAATTGGTTAATTAAACTCTAGAGTCATTTTTCCTGGACTTCAACAAGTTGAAGGTTATAAAAGCTACTGGTGCCATTTTCAAATAAACGTGAGAGTCATATATAATGACATGTTATTTGTCCTGCGTTTGAAGGACCTATCGTTTAAAAGTGAATGAAAAAAAACACAAAAAAGCGAGCTGGATTTTGAACAGCACAGCAGAAGAGGAGCAATTTAGCAGCACTATAGCACAAGTGGTTTTTATCCATGAGGGGAAGAGTTGTGAATCAGCCACCAATGTTAAAAACGTATAACAACCAAATGGTGATGATGTATCATAGTGCGAGGGGCACAAAACACTCCCTCTACTCCAGAGACATAAGAGTGGATCATGTGTCAAAACAGTTTACATGTTGCCATTAGAGCCATGCTAGGGAGAGAGAGAGGTGGAGGACAAAAAAATAGGTTCAAGTGCGTTAGCTAGCATTGAGCTGCCATTTACCCAGGGTGTGCAGAACCCCCCCCCCCATCTCTTTATTACTCCCTCTCTTTCCTTCTCCATCATTCTCTCTCTCTCTTCCTCCACTGCCAGTGTGCTCATGGGGAGTTTCAGGCTGGTGCAGTTTGTTCTCCCAGGTGGACCTGTATTGTATTAGACCCTCAGTACCCCCTCCCAGACCCCCCTCACGTGTAATTCCTTGAGGAGATGCCTGGGCCTGAGTTGCTGTATTGTCGTCGTCCCCCCCCCCACCCCCCCCGTGGACTGAGCGCTCCCGCTGTTGAATCTCTCGGTAATGATGTCACAGCGATAGTGGAGGGGAGCAAATGTCTCCTGATTCCACCATTTAACGGCTGGCTGAATTGGCTGATAATGATAGCATTGGCGTCTCCAGGCTCGGAGACGGATCAGGCCCTGTGAATTAGTGGCTCCTAACCAGAGAGAGAGAGAGGAGGAGGAGGAGAGAGGGAGAGAGAGAGAGGGGGAGGGAGGGAGGGAGAGAGGGAGGGAGGGAGGGAGGGAGGGAGAGAGAGAGGGAGAGAGGGAGGGAGGGAGGGAGGGAGGGAGGGAGGGAGGGAGGGAGGGAGGGAGGGGAAGAGATGATCTGACAGTGAGGGCGAGAGAGAGAGACAGAGAGAGAGACAATGAGGAGGGGATGATGTACTTAGCTATGTCTCTGGACTGCTTTTGAAAAAGCTTCCTGGAGATTTCCACGGCAGTGTTGATAAATGTGGCTTGATAAAAGTCAGTAAAATGTCGGCCTGTCTGCACACCTCTATTAGGGTAGGGGACATTTGTGATAATGGCCAGTTGGAGTCAAACAGAGAGGTATAATGTCAGCTCGCACAAAATATACTGTAACTCCCAATCAAACTTGTATTTCTAGTTGAAGGCCTACTGTATTTCTGGTCTATCAATTTAAATGGTTGTCTTGGAATTAGCCGCTGATTTATCTGTTGCCCTCTATGGATGTGTATTTGAGGGGCATGTGGGAATACGGTTGCAAGTTCGCTCTTTATTTGTGTATTGCACTTTATTAACACAGATTTATTCGATGCCGTATATATCATCTGCCTTTTTATACAATTTAAAACTGAGCGCATTAGCCTGCATTTTAAAAACACAAGTTTCCCCCTGAGATGCACTAATACCATATTACTGTTTTCCATGGATGCTAAAGTAAATATTTAGGCCTGAAGGCAAATTAAGATTCCCAGCTTTGAACACATGCTCTTTTGTGAAGGCTGGCACTCACTGACCACATCTTCAGGTCAACAGTGTCATAAGAGGGAGCAGGGCAGCTTGTTTTTTTTGTTTGCACAAATATTGAATATACGTTTATTTGTATATTTATGACATGCTCTGCTTGTCCAAAAGCTGGGAGGTACTCGCTCAACCCAAAAAATGTGTGCTGCGAGTGTCACCAAAGAAGGGCTCTTTTAGAAGGCTCTGGGAACATCTCACATTCCACGAAGGAGGCCTTTTTTTTTTTTAAGAGACAAGGTATGTGGTCCTGTGACTGCTGGACTTAAAATTCACATCGAATACGCACGCATGCACGCACGCACGCACGCACGCACACACACACACACACACACACACACACACACACACACACACACACACACACACACACACACACACACACACACACACAATCAGTAGTTCCCACCTGGTGTTTTACAAACAGGAGAACAGGCACTGTGTGGGGAGAGCTGTCAGTCCTGTGTGAACCACTTTAAAAACTGCAACTCAAGGTGTGAGCTAAATAGTATTTACTTTAGGGAATTTGTCTTTATTTATCTGCGTTATTACCGAGGTGAATTTTAAAGGGCTTTTGGAGAGAATTCCCCTGGCACGTAGCTTCTTTTTATTTTTTTATATATTTTTTTACCCCTTTTAAGTGTTAAGATGTGCTCGTACCCCTGCTGCAGCAAACCCTTAACAGATCTCCCGCAATTTCTGATGATTTTCATAAATCAGCCTTTTTTTCCTCCCGTCTTTTTGTTTTCTTTCTTTTTCTTCTTGATCATGAGGCGTTGTTTTCTCCTCTCATTTCTCTGTTTCATCTCTTTGTTATGTCGTTCGCACCAATCGTTGTAATGGGGAGAAAGCTAAGTGGAAGTGCTGGGCCACAGTCTTGGATGCTTTCTCCTGTTTTAGTAAATAGGACTGTCAGTGTGGATCAGGCAGGAGCCGTGTGGGCAACACTATCCACACTCCACTCAGAGGCCCATCCTCCACTAGAGCTTGTGAGAAACAGAGCACTTTGAAGAAAATGACTCCACAAGAGAAACCAAGTTGTTTAGGAAGAAATGTGCATGTGTCTATGTCCATGGGAACAGAACACAGTGATAGACTCAGAGAGGGAGTGGGGGGGGGGGGTTCACCCATGAGTTTAATCATCCGTTCACTGTGTGCTTCTAAAAACGGTGGCCAAGTGACCGTGGTTCCATAGTGTGTTGAAGCTCAGCTCACCCGGACCTGCTCTCTGCACAAGGGGCTCACACCAGACCCATCATGCCCCTCTGTGGTCAGGTGGTTTCAGACAATTCTTTGTGTTGTCTTTGTAGTGATCGGGTTGCACCCACAGACCTCCAATAGCCTGGTGTGAGGACCCATCCCAAGCTCCTGGAGTTCTTTACAGTTCTTCACGCTGTATTCCCCATGTAGCCACCTCATCATCTGGCAGATTAAGCTAATGATGACCACACAGATGATGTACTTGTTAGAGTGGTGAACTTTTGCCTGGTGTTGATAGTTTAGGCTTTTTATGTGGGGGGAGGCATCATTAGTGCAATGAAATATCTTCTCTGTTTAAATTTGCATGAAGATGGTTCTGTGACCAGTCATCGTTAGATCAACCAGGCACAGCCTAGGTTGTAGAGAAGATTCATGTGTTATTCCCCAACCCCGCCGTCTTGGGAGGTCTCTGTTAAAACGCTAACTTCGGCGTACCCCCCCCCCCCCACCCCACTCACCCAGTGACGTTCTGGACCGATCCATTTCAGCGCCGTCGGAATGGGAACGTTTTCCGGAGATTTGGGTGGAGTTTATTCCTCTCTCTCTCACTTTCCTCTGATTGCTGTAGCCTCGGGGCTCTCCAGCACACACTAGATCCCTGTGATTATATTAATGGCCTCCCGCTCTGAGTCGGAGGCAAAGGACCCACAGGATAATGGGCGTCAGCGTGGAGCGGTGGGTAGGGAGATGGATCTCTGACCATCGGGTCGTAGGTTGAAAGGCTCAGGTGAAGGAAGCTGCTCTTGGTCCCCTTGGGCGGGGTGCTTAGCAGGGAACGTGTTAGTGAGTGGATGCCCAGACTAGCTGGAGTATGGCAACATGAGAAACACATGTATGAAATCTGGAATGAACCGTAACAGTAGAATTACTATACTGTAGCTAGGTAATAGCAGACGTTAGCTATCGTTTTCAGAGCTGGCTGATTATAAGCGCTTAGGTAATGTGGATCAGTGTTAGTCATTTTGCGTTTATGATAGCGACACAGTGGGATTTAATTTGGTCTGTGTTGGTTTCCAATTGTATTTATCTTTAGCAGACTGTATAAGGACAGAACCCAAAGGTTTGTACACACTGTATGAATGTGTGTATGTTTGTGTGATACGCTGAAGCTTGTGCATGCTTTGTAGTTGTAGTACAATGCCCGAGGTACTTTGATATGGGTCATGTAGCTGTACCCCCCCCCAGGCCCTGGATCGTATCCGGTGGGAGTCCCTCTCCTGCTGGGGAGCACATTTGATCCAGGCAAGGCCGGTGCTAGCATGGAGCCGAGAGGGGTCAGGCCCGTCCTCACTCTCTTTTTCATCCAATTTCCCCGGCTGCAGGCGGCCCTTCTCTCCACGCTTTTGTTGTCAGAGGTAATCTGTGAAGGGATCTTAATTATGGAGGTTCGGCCTGTTTTTTTTTTTTTTTCTTACACGCTTTTAATCAAACAGCGTAGTTAGTTAGTAATGAGGATGAGGGAGGAACGATGCGTCTGCTTCCCCATGCTGTTGGGTGTCGGGAAAGAGGAACAGGGAGCGTAAAGAGAG
Organism: Oncorhynchus clarkii lewisi; assembly: GCF_045791955.1. Taxonomy (NCBI): domain Eukaryota; kingdom Metazoa; phylum Chordata; class Actinopteri; order Salmoniformes; family Salmonidae; genus Oncorhynchus; species Oncorhynchus clarkii. The sequence continues at coordinate 10,889,337 of NC_092172.1, forward strand.
GAGCATACCATTGTAGTTATTATACCATCGTACTGTGTTTATTTAGGACACGTCAACAATGCAACCCCTTTTTTTGATGGATTATCTTCCCCAACAGAATTGCCTCGTTTAATTCTCGAGAGATTTTGCTAATTTACACAAATAACTATTTAGAAGCCAGTCCAAGAGTCAGAAGACCCAAAATATTCCAGGACCTGAACCCAGTAAACAGGACTTCAACCATACAACATCACCATTTGTGTTGTTGGACAAGCAATGAAATGACTGACTGATTTAATGAATCAAGGGCTAAATTGAAAAGACAAGAGGGAGGGGCAGGTGTGGTAGGGGGGGGGGGGGGGGGGGGGGGGGGGGGTAGATGGGATCCATTACACATAAACACCCTTAGCATCGATGGGATGATCCAGAGGGATTAGATTGGAAATCCTGACGGACGTTGAAAAGGTGACCACATGGAGGGAGGGCTGCATAATGAGCCCACTGGCAGATGCTCGAGAGTGGAGAACCTCGCCGGCCCCCAAGGTCAAACGGGGAGTCACATCCAGGTCACAGGAGGTCAGAGGCCAGCAGCCTTAGTTAGAACACAGCGCACTGGAGGCTCAATGTTAACCGCTTAACAAAATCCCGGCTGACTGAAAGACTTCTATTGACGTCTCCCTGTGGTTTGGGTGCACGTTTTCTAAGGCTGTGTGTGTTTGTAGGAAACTAACATTTGTGTGAATTAACCTTCACGTGGATGTGACGAAGACAGTCTTTCGAGACTGTTACTACTCTGAACCTATGGGATTTCCGTAAGGAGTAGTTCACCACCTGGGGGACTTTGATGATCTAAACTCTAAACTGTGTATCGTGGTGTCTTGTTTGAGCCGCGACTTCGGCTTTCGGTGGAACCCTTGTGCGACCAGTACCAGAGTAGGACTTGAGATATTAAGCAAGAGTTAGGCCTGGCTAATTTAGACAAGGGTCACTGTGCCAGGGATTGGGGTTAAACGGTGTGACTGTGGAGGTCAACAGTAATTAGCTTCCATATGACCCACTGTGTGTGTGTGTGCGTGCGTGTTAGACAGAGAGAGAGAGAGAGAGAGAAGGGTGGAGGCGGTGTGTGTGTATGTTTGTCGAAGAGTTTTAGGAGTGTGCTTGTGTGTGTGTGAACAAAGGGACAATTGCAGATAGCATCACTACTCTGTAGCTCTCTCTCTCGTAATTGTGTGTCTCTTCAAGTGTTCCCAATGCACGTCCTTCTATGGCCAGCTCACATCTTGTCCTTATATTATTAAAGGTGGCCTCCGTGCTTAAGGAAGACCGACAGATGGCCGCTTTCATAAATCATGCTTATAAGATGATTCTAGAAATCACCAGCCACTATCTCGCTTTGGTTACAGTAGCTTACATCCTTACAGGCATGTTTATCATGATGTCGTTGCAGGGGTTAAAACCCGTCCCTACCCTCCGCATGTTAATTATTATTTCAGAGTCAAGACACTGATGACGACCTACAGTGAAATAGAACAACATGTTAGAAAATCGGGTGGCTAACTGTTAAAAAATAAAAAGCAATCCTTTCTTTGCTATCCTTGTATGTGTAAGCCTCCCTCTCTTACGGTAGGTAACGTGTGTTCTTGTGCTTGGCTGAAAGTAGCTCGTAACAGGATGTTAAATATATAGCAGTAAGAGAGGGGGGGGATAAGGGGGGAGATTATGTCTGTGTGGTTGCACTATTTCTTGATGTATGCACCATGTCAGGCAGCCATTGTCTCCTGGGTAAAGAATGATAGTTCAAATACCTACCATCTCTCCCCTGGTGCTCCAAATGCTTGGCTTTGAAGTTTTTATAATCCATCTGTCATCTTCGAGCAGGGAGGGCACATGTTCTGTACTGCTCAATTACAGAATTTTCTTTTGCCAGCTACAATGAGACAGGAAGCAAATAATATGGGCGACCCAAAAGGGAGAGGAGTTGGAGAGGAATCGCTCGAAAATGCTGCATTCCTGGCGTTCTCACGCACTTGATTGTGTCCCTCTCTCTCATAACAGGAGAACAAAGTGTGTTTGTTGTGGGCGGAAAGTCTGAACCGCTTCCTACTGTTACAATTATGAAGAATTTGATTGAATGCTTATTGTTTCAAGGACAGCGATTTCGCCACTTTTTGGGAGAGTCAAACATTCACTATAGTCCACGTAAGAGCACTAACCTTACAGCTTATTAATCAAATTGTATTTGATATTAAGATTAATCTGCTACAGAAACAAAGGGTAATATATGTTGGCTTGGCAAGTGAGAAAATGTGCATTTTGACGACGCATGCATTGCACACAGAGTAGTATATATGTTGTCAGTTTGATGTACATTCTAATGAAGTTTTTTTTTGCAGTGCATGGTGCTGAAATCATCTTTAATTGGAGAATGCTGTGATTCGGTGCTTTAAAGCTACACTGAGGAGCCTAGAACGTCCGATACCCTCGCTTCAACAGAAAAACAACAACAGCAGCAGTTGCAAATTAGACCTCCGAAACATTTCTTCTTCGGGAGAGAGAGGCATTTAATTATTTTAGCTTTAATACACAACACTGTTAGATCTCTCTGTCTTATTTCATATCTTCTCTGAAGAGCCCCAAAGAAGTCTCAAAGGAGATGAAAGATGGACAAAAAAATGGACATTTTACATTCTTTTGTTGCCTTTGAAACGTCAATATTTTGCCTGTAATTGTCTCATACTATGTTATGCATCTTCATTTATGGAGGAATAATACATTGGGCCTTTCTTCCTAAATAAAAGCAGCACCCATCTGCTTGTGGAGCCACTCCTGGTTGCCTGCTCCTCACAAAAATAATACTCATCCTAATGACTTCCACATATTTTGAAATCTCCCTTTTGAAATTGGTCTTGGCAGATTATTTGCAGGTACTTGAGATGCATCTGTTTGCAATTTTGCAATGTGGAAGACTTTAATGCAGCGCTCGGCGGGAGCCGAGGAGAGGGGCTATTTTAATCTCAGAGTAACGCCGGCTATCATTACAATTGCCTAGGCCCTACACTGCCTGGGTCCGTCTCACCCAAGCTGGGCGAAAAATAGGAGACATTGGAGGGGTCAAGGTCAAGATCTCTGTGGGTCAGGTTTAGGGTGCCCTTCCTTTAGTGAAGCCGCACTGTCTGCCCTGATAACTGGTCAGACCCCTTGCAATGACACAGCCCCTCTCCAACGAGATGGGTCCTTTATAAAGGAAGTGATTAGGAAACCAAAGCTGAACTCATTGTGACTTCAGTCCTTATTATTTCTACCATGTGGCGGGCAGCTGACCGGCTTAAGACGTGTTTTTTCTTTTGTGTTCTTTTTTTCCCTTCTCATTCAACTGTAATAACTTACCCTGTTGTCCCACCCAGGATATCAGGACATAACCAAGGCTGCCAAACTGGGATTGTATAGGTGGTTACAATTACATTCATTAGATTTCATCAGGGTTGTTTATGCAGTCGGACGGTAAATGAAAAAAGACGACCTTTCAACTCCGTTCTTTGTTTTGTATTTTTTGTTCTTTTTTGTTTTATTAGGAGTGAGGGGAGGGCGATGCCAGAGGAGGAATTATGTTGAAAGTGTATGCCTTGCAACTTTTTCCCTGTTGGAAATGTTTATTTGAACAGTAAGCTCATGATTTGAATATTTGTAATCCATGCTTAAATTTACAGGCCAGATGAACTTTTTGGCACAGAATGGCAACCATAAGTAGGATTTTCTGAAAAGCTTTACAAAATTTTAAGCCATTTGCATGGCTTATATAATTTAGAGGCAAAAAAATGTGTTCTGTCTTATTACTTTATACCTTTAAAATGTTCCTTATTTGTCCTCTCGATTTATATACATTTGCTACTTTACGTCATATAGTAATGTGCATTTTAAAGCTCAGTTGGGTCATTGAACGAGTATATGAAGACTTCAAAAAATGCAGAGGCCCAGACGCTGGAGTGGTTTTCCTCCATGTTCAATTCAAATGAGTTTACTCCATATTGACTTCTAATGCTGAAAGGCCACCCATCTTGTAGGCTGGGCGGTCGCTGAGCCGAGCAAAAAGGAACGCTTTCTTAAATGATGCTAATCAGTCCGGAGGGGCCTGGCCTCCATCCTTCATCAGTTTTCTGTAATTCAGATGTGCTGAGAACCTGAAATTAAACGTGTCAGTGTGTGTGCATGTGTGTATGTGCGCTGCAGGGGTGTGGGGGGTTAAGGAGAACCAAATTAGTGGATGGGAGAAATAACTGAAGCCGTGGCTTTCTCTTGGGCTCCACGTTGGTGAATGTCAAGATGATTTAGCTTCTTTTCTATTTGCTGTCTGCCTGAAACGTCCAGCCCTCCTAAGATTGCAGGGGTTTCTGCTAGCCATTTGATGAAGGTATACCTTTATTGAGTCAATCAGAGCCTATAGGCAAAGCGTCAGTATGTGTGTGTGTTCTTGTATGTGTGTGCAGACGCCAGTTGGGCGAACAGCTGAACCATGGCGCAGCCCCCTGCCCCTCGTAGGCCTTGGCAGTTAGCGGTGTGAAAAAGCCCACTCTTTGAGGGCATTATATAGATTAATGTGGTGTGCCTGGGGGCTTCCAGCGACACCTCACCAGGGAGGCCGTACGGCAGATCTGGGGGCTGACGGGCGTTAAGGGGGGACCATGGAGGACTGGGGGGGACTGGGGGGAGCAGAGCCCCGTCCTGGGGAAGGCAAACAGAGGCTTCTGGCCTGGGTATTGGGGGGATTGTGTATGGCTTGTGTGACCTGCGATGGGCATCATCTGGCCCAGGCGGCTCGTTATAGGACCCTGCTCTCCTCAGCCAAGCAGCTCCACTGTCTGGACCTCTGTTTCAGCCAACTGAGACACTTCCTTTCACACACACACACACACACACACACACACATCACACATCACACAATATACACTGCACTGCTCCTACTTCCCGTACACACACAATTCTCCTACTCCACGCACACACCCTCACACCCTACTCCACACACCACACACACACCACACATCACACATCACACAATACACTGCACTGCACTGCACTGCTCCTACTTCCCGTACACACACAATTCTCCTATTCCACGCACACACCCTCACACCCTACTCCACACGCACACATACACATTGACATAAGCATACATGCTAATACATTCATCAGTGCATACTTACAGAGAACAAAGGACTGTACTGTGTCACCTTATATTCATTGTAATAAACAGAAATATCCAATGTGAATGTTCTGGTATCAAATAGTCAACAATAGTTAGTCTGAACCATGTATCAGATTATCTCACACACACACACACACACACACACACACACACACACACACACACACACACACACACACACACACACACACACACACACACACACACACACACACACACACACACACACACACACACACACACTGTATCCCTCTTAAGATCTGTATGTATAAAAGAAAGTAGAAAAGAACAACAGAGTACTAATCTTTCTAAATTGGAATAAAATCTTGCCTACTTAAACAGCACATGAAGAACAACAACGGTCCCATTGTTGTCTCTCTGTTAATGTTTCCGAATCTCTGATTTCATAACTTTGCTTTCTATAGTGAAAATGTGGAGATTTATTATCAGGATTTTACCACATTCCATTCAAGATTAGGCACATCTGGTAGTGAGTGTTTGATTTGGTTTATATCAAATTGTGTATACAGTATATACCTGGGACACATGGATATTTGTGGGTCTCTATATACCTCTCTATCCATGCATGTGTGTGTGTGCGTGTGTGTGTCTTTCTGTGCATGTGTGTGTGTGTCTGCGTGTGTGTGTGTCTGTGTGTGTCTGTGTGTATGTGTGTGTGTGTGATTGTTCTAGCAGGAGCGCTCCTTAAATAACCTACTTTTGTCTGACAACAGCATTAGTTGTAGAGGTGCACATATGCAAAAAGCTATTTGGAAAGGCATCCTCGTTGCTGTCAGCTTTTATTATGCGGGAAGGTGTCATGTTTGTAACGAAGCTGAGTGCAGATGGCAGAGTGGAAGAAATGGATCACTAATTTTAACAATGATTAATGAACAGAGATGGAAAATGAATTACATTGGACTATTGGAGGCAAGGAATATTTGCAGTTAAAATGTTAACTTTGTCTGCCAGGCTGGTGTAGTATGGGAAGCGGAATGAGTGTGTGTAGTGTGTGTGTGGTGTCTATAGTGTGTGTAAAATCAAAACTTGTCTGCTCTTGACTGACATTCCCCTGCTTAAACACTGCATGTGCTATACACATTGTTTTCACCCCCGTGTATTACGCTAGCATTAAAAGAACACAATGCGTAATAGGATAAACACAGCAAAGGTTATCCTGTCTTAAGAAATGCTATAGTATTTCCTGCATACTCTGGTATCAAGCCACTGTGTACGTCTATACTTTCTGGAGAACTAGTGAGGTAGGAGTCCTTCACCCCTTTCCATGGGCCTTTTTGGCAGTTACCGTATGGCCCAAATCTCACACCATCGTTGACCACACCGCCCACCGCCCTAGTACCAACTATTGGGTACGCCATGACTGTTGGGCTGACTCTTTCTAAGACAAGAGAGGTGAGCTACTCAACTCAACCCCTCTCGAAGGAACATCTGAAAGACCCCAGAGTAGCAAAGTCTCATCCATGACAAACAGGATTCTGAGAGCAGGAGTTTTCTCTCTCTGTTTCTTTACTGTTTTTTTCTCCTCCTCTACTTTTTTTTGTTGCTCCCAGTATTGCGTCTCTATCGGGGCTTGCAGGGTGGGCGGCTTGTGCGATCCTGCATAGTAGGTATATGTGAACTATTTTGAATTTAATTAAGCTCCTGATGGGAAATACTTAAAGGGGGAGAAAAAAATGCAACAACTTCTGGAAACAATGTGAGTGTGCGCAGAGGAGATCTCACGTTACCCGGCATATGCTAAGCACTCAGAAAACATACACAATGCCTTTGGTGAACAAGGTAGGGAAAATGCTCCTGGGAGCCAATTTAGAATGTGACTTAAGGCAAGTGTGCCTTTGTGTGTGTGTGTGTGTGTGTGTGTGTGTGTGTGTGTGTGTGTGTGTGTGTGTGTGTGTGTGTGTGTGTGTGTGTGTGTGTGTGTGTGTGTGTGTGTGTGTGTGTGTGTGTGTGTGTGTGTGTGTGTGTGTGTGTGTGTGTGTGTGTGTGTGTGTCTTTTCCCATTGAAATAGTAGTGGGGATAAGAATTCCCCTTGCAGGCTCCTGGGGTGGCCTCCTTTGAGAACCACATCTGTGCCCCTCTGCCCCAGCTCCAGCCCCAGCTCCCCAGCCCCACTCACTCTGACTCGACGTGAGGCCTCAACCCAAACCCACTCACTGAGTTACGCTCTACTATAGAGGGAGAGCAGGACGTGTAGTTCACGTGGCTCATGCCGACCTGATTATTTGCCTTGTGTGAAGCGGCAGGCCTTTAAAGTAGGATTGCGTAACATTCTGTGCGTTGAAGGTTTGTTTCATGTTTTGTAGCGCATGTCATTTTGGAGGACTTAGCCTCGGTTTCGATTATCAAACGTAAATGTAACCCTTCTCAGTGTTTTTTTCTCCCCGTACCATATGCCGTGGACCATACCTGTTCTTACTGTCATTATAACACTTGCATTTCATTTAGGCTTCTCTGTGTATTGACTGTACTTGTACTACTGTACTTGCACTAGTTCGCAGAATTTTATGAAAATGATCAAATGTTTGGAAAGTGCTTACTGTAATGGGTATGTTGGTGTTGTTTTCTCTGTCGCCATTGTGCACTCTTGTCAAACTTCAATAGCACCTGCACTGAATGTCCTGGTTTGTCTGCTTTGTTTACAGGCTTGTCTCCCCCCCCTTCCCTCTGCAAACCTGTCTGTGTTCTTCCTGAGCTACGTCGGTGAGGTGGCAGTACTGCAGGTATGGATCAGTGGCACCCCGATTGATCACGTAAAGAGCAGGATATTAAAGATGTCTGTCACACTCCCCCTCCTCCCTGGCATGGTTCTGGGGTGGAATTGAACAAGTGAATGTGAACTTTTCAGCTCAACGCTGTCACCTCCCCTAATCAGGAAGTGAAATCTGTAGCACAGCACTCTCATTTAACTTTCCTAGATACCCCCCCCCCAAAAGAAAAAATAACAATTGCGCTGGAAGTAATGTGATTTCTAAATAAACGCCCGCCTGTCAAAAGCCGAGACGCATTTACTTCCCCAATGTAGCTCAAGGAGACAATTAGCAAACAGAGGTGACACGGTAAACAGGTGCACCCATTATTTCTGGAGCTTGTGGCGATATATCCCCATCTCTGAGACTGATGGTAGATCATGTGACATGGAGGATGAAGGATCTGTCTGCATCAGGGCTCGGCTGACAGGGTCTGCCAGCAGTTTGCAATGTCCTCCTCACCATCACTATCATTATCATCTCAAAATATGTACTCCCTCTCTTTACCGTCCCAATGTACAGGTTAGATCACGTCTGTCCTTTCTCACACACATCTCTTTTCTCTTTCTCACTCTATACATCTCTTTTTCTTGTATTCTCTCTCTTCTCCTTGCCCGCAATCCCTTCCCTGGAATTGTTTTCTTTTAATTCATAGTAGACCCTCGTCCAGTGAGAGAGGTCAAGCCGGTTTGTAAAAATGGATTGCTTGCAAAGTGCTAATCAATGGAAACTTTTTTTTTCTTGAAGCTGGAAAAATCTAGCTATAACATTTATTGAAAAAATATTCTACTGTTTGAACTTGAATTATATGACAGCTGTCTCATATACCCCGCAGGACTCCGAAGTCAAAGTGTCAGACAGCCTTTATACGCTATACAATACACTAATGATACTATACTTTTTATCATTTAAAAACTTAGTTCGTTATTTATATATATATATTTATTTTTTTCCTAATAATATAGAGCAATCCAAAAGTATTTCAATCTTAGATTACGTGAAATGCCATATTTAAAAAATGTGTGCTATGTTGTAACAGTGTAACAGCCTTGGTAATGGTCGCTGGTGTTTTGGACTGCATTTGCATGCTGAGATGTATAAATCAAATCTAAAATAGTGAGTCAGTCTTTTGGCTTGTGCGGCATCAGAGGTATGTGAGACAGATCTCAGTCATATTGGATCCATCACAAACACATGCTCTCGCTGACGCATTCTCACACAAGGCACATATGCACGCAATCGTCAGGCTTTCTCCAAATGATATCTGGGCCATCACAAGTACAGGGACTAGCTACTAAGAGGACTCCATAAATACGTACCTTACTTCTCAACTCACCTTCTCTCTCCCTTCCAGTATGTGCTATTGACGTTCCACAGACATGACGTAAAAGAGGAATGTCAAGTCTTTTTGGATCATTTAGGGACGTCGAGACAGCAGAAGGTTCTCTTATGGGTTAGTTTATAGCAGTTTGATCCGAATGAGGAGACTTTTTCCACCATGGCCTTTGGATGGATTCAGTGAGCGCAGCCTGTCACTGTTGTGAGAATACATCCTGCTGTTAGAAATATGACATGATTGGCATCCAAGGGACACATTTAGCCTCTGACAGTTTTGACAGAATTAGTTGAAGGAGTGACAGTCTTGGTAAGGAGTTTTAATGATAATAATCATTTTGCATGTTTTTTTTTGTTATTGCAGGATAATTATTGAAGAGGTTCATGTAGTCATGGCTGTAATCAGTAAAGAGAGCTTACAGAAAATCAACAGGGAAACAGATGGTACTTAGTTGTTTAAAAAAAATATATATATATATATATATATTGAACTAGTAAACTTAGTACCAGGCATAGGACGAGGACAATCAAAAGGAAAAATTATCAAATTAAAATCTCTTCACCCTCAAAAAATAAATAAATAAATGAGATTCACAATGCATAATTAGGACTTGTTGGGGTCCTTTGCCAAAGCCACCCAATCAACCCACAACACACTGTACCGATAGAAAAAAAAAATGCACAAAAAGCCGTTCAACTCAAAGAGCGGTATTTAAACAGAAAACCCTGACCCCTTGACTTTGTCTATTAGCATAGAGTGGATTGCATGGGTCGTTCGCACGCAATCGGCACGAATAAGGTCACCGTTTGTTAGTTTCACTCTTTTGGGATCCGCCTACGCGGCGTCCACCCGGACTTTCGCTGGTGCCCAGGCCTCGGATCTGTGTTTTTAAATGATTATTTATTTTATTGTGCACGACCAGTGAGGAAGAAAAAGGCTCTTGCTTTCCAGGGTCGGAGCGATCGGAACACAGAGGCTGCTGCCCTACATTCCTGACTAATTGTATAATTGGAAAAGCTCTCCAAATGAGCGCCCCCCTTTCGCGGGCTGATCTTCCCAGCGCTTCCCCCCTTCAAAGCAAATCACAAAAGAGCATTTTGGGAATAATAATAATTGTAAAAAGCGTCCATTATTAATCTCGTTTACCACCAGCACCGCTGCTGATACTCTCGCTACCACACATGGCACTCATACTCATGGGGGCCAGCCCAACAATAGCGGCAACTTTTCTCTGACCGATATCAGCCATAGCCGCGGTCAAAGTACAACCTGTGGACGACCCTGGAACTAGCCTACTCACCACACTATTTGGGGATGGCCCTGCCTGCAGTGGAACAAGTCTGTGTATAAACTTTTTAAAATGTTGCCTCACCGGCATATAACTGATGATCTATCTACCTGTGAGCTGTCTTTGCTTTCATATTTTACCGTGACACCCGTGCTCATGGTCGAATTGGATTTTCCGATTTATGGCCCCTCTTACCCGCCTTTCATTTCCATGGATACGGAGGGACAGCGGGATGATTTCTGAGGTCGACTGCTCAAAACAGGATTCCAAAGTGCAGTTAAAACGAATCTCTTAATTAACCCTATTGATCAGTAAAAAAAAGTTAAAAAAATAGAGGCAAATGTGATTTGCATACACCGAGAGTGATCAATGCATTCACTCATTTTCTTTTTTTTTTCTCTTCTTCCCAAATCTGATTTCCTCAGTTTTCAAAGTGAGCGAAGGAGAGTTCAGACTAATGTGGATCGATCCGGCATCTTGCAGACCGGAATACAAAGCATTGTATTAGTCACTGAAGGGTGAAACATAGCAGGAAGACTTTTGTTTGAAGTTTGCTATGTCAGATCCTTTTCTCACTTAACCAAACATGGAAAGTACTCATCCAGTCTCTCGTATGCTCTGTAACAACAGGGATGATTATAAATCACAGGTTTGCGTTGGGAACATGAGATTTAAACAATACTCTATTTGTACGCTGAATGGAACAACATATTAGAAAGGTCATATTTATTCAGGGGAAACGACATTCGCTTCTCTTTTTATTTAGCGAAAAGCAACAGCAAAAAAAAACACCACCCCCACCACCCCCACCACCACCACCGCCGACAACAACAGGAAGAAAAAACTAAAGGTGTTAAAAAAGCAGTATGCTGCTTTTTCCCAAGAGCAGCTTATTATAGTGTATTGATTTATAAGGCTTTAAACGTGATCCTCCATGCTCAAGTCAAGGGCAGGGGGAGAGATGGCTGCAGTCAGGCTACATGACAATCATCGGGTGCTGCAGAAAGCCTGTTTCTGAATAGTTTTGGAACACAAAAGGGTAATTGTTTTAGCCCAGATGTTGCTTTCGCACAACAAGCAGGATACAATGTTCCTACTGAGCTGATGAGCCCAATCAGTGAAATGATTAAAAATTGATTTTGTCCCTGTAATTACAGTATGTAAACTACTTAGCCAGGATTGCAAAGGAAGTGATTTTCTAATTACGTATATACTCTGGTGTCTAATGATTGGTTTTTTGAAGTAATGAAGAGAGGGTCCTAACGACTCCTCTGTGTTCTGTTGTTTAAGGAAAAAAAAAAGAGACCATCGTTAGGGCAAGGCATCAGGCAGACAAAGAGCTCAAATTGAATTTTCGCCAGCGCTAACATGCACAGATTCTGTTTGTTAGCATGCGGTCTGGACGCTAATGGTGGCCATGACTTCTGCGGGGTCACCAGTCCAACAATCTGGACCCTCCAATTAAAACCTCCAGAGTTTATGATGTCATTGTCACCCCCAACACTCCCGCCGTTGGCCCTCACTTCTCTCACACACACACACACACACACACACACACACACACACACACACACACAGACGAAATACATCTCAATCTAAACCAGACAACAACCACAGCAGTATTTTTATCTTGTAGCATTTAGCAACTCAATATGGTGAGACAGGAATGTAATATTAGAAAGACTATCCTGTACTTCAGTTCATCAGAGGTGATGGTATCCAAACGCTGCAGTAGCGGTGAGTGGGTAAAATCACCGGGGAAGCCAAGCCAGAAAACAAAGGCAGATTACAACTTATGTGTTGTGATAATTGCATTGTTTGCTCTATAACCTGTTCGTTCATATGCCTTGCCACCGTAATATATAGGCCTAAGGCTGAGACATTAAGGAGACACAGTTACCTGACCTACAGCATGGTCAAGCAAGTTAATGTTTCCAACATTTTCGGACTACTAAACAACTATTGATTTAGAACCATGGTACCTCATGTCGCAAAGAAAACAGGAGCTGCCTCCACTATTCCAGCACCATTTCAACTTCAACATTTCAACATCATCAAATCATCTATGCTTAGTCTAATAGTGACAAACAGACCCTACTTGTACAAACTCACCCTACTTGTAGGGTTGATGAAACAGTCTATGAAACGGTCTATGACTCTTTCATACATACACCCTTAACAGAACAGCGCAAACTGTCTCTAACCAGAATAGAAAGAGGAGTGGGAGGCCCTGGTGCACAACTGAGCAAGAGGACAATTACATTAGAGTGTCTAGTTTGAGAAACAGATGCCTCACAAGTCTTCAACTGGCAGCTTCATTAAATGGTACCCGCAAAACACCAGTCTCAACGTCAATAGTGAAGAGGCGACTCTGGGATGCTGGCCTTCTAGGCAGTTGCAAAGAAATCATCAGTTTCTTGGCAATTTCTCGCATGGAATAGCCTTCATTTCTCAGAAAAAGAATAGGCTGACGAGTTTCAGAAGAAAGTTCTTTGTTTCTGGCCATTTTGAGCCTGTAATCAAACCCACAAATGCTGATGCTCCAGATACTCAACTAGTCTAAAGAAGGCCAGTTTTATTGCTTCTTTAATTAGAACAACAATTTTCAGCTGTGCTAACATAATTGCAAAAGGGTTTTCTAATGATCAATTAGCCTTTTAAAATGATAAACCTGGATTAGCTAACACAACGTGCCATTGGAACACAGGAGTGATGGTTGCTGATAATGGGCCTCTGTACGCCCATGTAGATATTTCCAGCTACAATAGTCATTTACAACATGAACAATGTCTACGCTGTATTTCTGACCAATTTGATGTTATTTTAATGGACAAAAAATGTGCTTTTCTTTCAAAAACAAGGTCATTTCTAAGTGACCGCAAACTTTTGAATGTCAGTGTTATATACAGTACCAGTATATATACAGTACCAGTCAAAAGTTTGGACACACCTACCCATTCAAGGGTTTTTCATTATTTTTACTATTTTCTACATTGTATAATAATAGTGAAGACATCAAAACTATGAAATAACACATATAGAATCATGTAGTAACCAAAGAAGTGTTAAACAAACAAGTGTTTGGTTATATTTGAGATTATTTAAATAGCCACCCTTTGCCTTGATGACATCTTTGCACACTCTTGGCATTCTCTCAACCAGCTTCATTGGGTAGTCACCTGTAATGCATTTCAATTAACAGGTGTGCCTTGTTAAAAGTTCATTTGTGGAATTTCTTTCCTTCTTAATGCGTTTGAGCCAATCAGTGACAAGGTAGGGGTGGTATACAGAAGATAGCCCTATTTGGCAAAATACCAAGTACATATTATGGCAAGAACAGTTCAAATTAGCAAAGATAATCGACAGTCCATCATTACTTTAAGACATGAAGGTCAGGCAATCTGGAAAATTTCAAGAACTTTGAAAGTTTCTTCATGTGCAGTCACAAAAACCATCAAGCGCTATGATGAAACTGTTTCTCGTGAAGATCGCCACAGGAAAGAAGACCCAGAGATTCCTCTGCTGCAGAGGATACGTTCATTAGAGTTAACTGCAACTCAACATCAACTGTTCAGAGGAGACTGCATGAATCAGGCCTTCATGGTCGAATTGCGGCAAAGAAACCACTACTAAAGGACACCAATATGAAGAAGAGACTTGCTTCGGCCAAGAAACACGAGCAATGGACATTAGACCGGTGGAAATCTGTCCTTTGGTGTGATGAGTCCAAATTTGAGATTTTTGGTTCCAACCGCTGTGTCTTTGTGAGACACAGGGTAGGTGAACAGATGATCTCCGCATGTGTGGATCCCACCGTGAAGCATGGAGGAGGAGGTGTGATGGTGTGGGGGTGCTTTGCTGGTGACACTGTCTTTGATTTATTTAGAATTCAAGGCACACTTAACCAGCATGGCTACCACAGCTTTCTGGAGCGATTAGTGGGACTGTCCTTTATTTTTCAACAGGACAATGACCCAACACACCTACAGGCTGTGTAAGGGCTATTTGACCAAGAAGGAGAGTGATGAGTGCTATATCAGATGACCTGGCCTGCACAATCACCCAAACTCAACCCAATTGAGTTGGTCTGGGAAGAGTTGGACCACAGAGTGAAGGAAAAGCAGCCAACAAGTGGTCAGCATATGTGGGAACTCCTTCAAGACTTTTGGAAAATCATTCCAGGTGAAGCTGGTTGAGAGAATGCCAAGAGTGTGCAAAGCTGTCATCAAGGCAAAGGGTGGCTACTTTGAAGAATCTCAAATATAAAATATATTTTGATTTGTTTAACACTTTTTTTGGTTACTACACGATTCCATGAGTTATTTCCTAGTTTTGATGTCTTCACTATTATTCTACAACGTACAATAGTCATTTACAACATGAACAATGTCTACACTGTATTTCTGATCAATTTGATGTTATTTTAATGGACAAAAAAATGCTTTTCTTTCAAAAACAAGGTCATTTCTAAGTGACCCCACACTTTTGAACGGCAGTGTGACACACTAGGTGTGTCCAGACTTTTGACTGGTACTGTATATATATGTATAGTACGTATATAGTTTTTGGGGGAAGGTTTTTTGGGAAGCCCGGCTTCCCTTGGCGCCCATGAATACACATCACTGAATATACTAACCCGTGATGTGCTGTATCTTTGGGTGTCAGTGTGCCACGAGTATTTTCACTGACCTTAATACTCCTTTAAATGTATCGTTAACACTTCTTTATCTTTTATCCCATTGTTCTAACTCTTTAAAGTACAAGGATCATAAGAGGTTCAGACCCTCCGTCCTCTCTGGCTCCCTGGTAGAATCACAAGCGCTAAACTGTTCCAGGTCACACGGCTTCTGTTGTCAGTGCATGAACTTCTGATACAGATTTGACCTAGAATGGAGGCCATGTGTAATATGGGCAAATCTAAAAAGGGTTTCAGGGTTTTACCAGGGGAAATAGAGAGATAAAGCTCCAGGGACATAATGTATTATGAAGAAAACACAAATCGTACCACTCCAAATATGTCATTATATCAGTCCCGCTCTTCACTCTTTTTAGCAACAAACGTAGTACTTTGGAAGTCATTTTCATTGAACAGGACAGAAAATAACTAACTGGAAAGGTCTGGTTATTGTTGTGCTCATGTGGTTTGAGATTTGAGGACATTTTTTGGTGACACAAATCCAGATTCATTACAGTGGTCCGAAACTTAAGAGAGAAGAAAAATAAAACTAGGAGCGAAAATAAAAAAAAACACTGAAATGCTGCCAGTATCAAACTGTTCTTTTCAGACACAGTTGATTGTAAGAGAAGCTGATAGCACAGCCAGCACAACCTTTTAATAATTCATTTAGTTAGGCTATGATATATCATTTTGTGCCTTTTGACATGCGATATTGAAATGTAATATTGCATCAATACAAATTATGTGTTGCCAGTCGGCCCAAGGAAGTGGATCGCAAAGAAATCTCAGAGCGTCTTTTGTGTTCCTTCCCTATTCAAAGCCACATTGTACGAGAGCAGAGAAGCCGAAGGGAAAAAAAACAGTCTTTCTGCAGCTTTGATATGTATGTTTTAAAAATGACATCTTAAAACGCTCAGGGAGAACTTCTTTCCTCTACCCAAAGTCGTGTCTGAGAAGGGAAGAAAGGAACGCGAAGGGAACATGACAGTGGTGTTTAGGGGAGACATCTTATGTTGTAAGGATCTTTGACGTACTGTTTAGTTTCATGAAATCCCCTGGCAAAAACTCCGGAGCTCACTATGAGGGAGTGTTTGGTGCGACGTCTGTAGTCTAGGCTGTAGACTAGCCTATTTCCTAGTTTATCGTTCAATCCGTCTTTACTGTTTACTAACTAACCTCTAAATCCCTAAGATGATGCCAACACATGTTTCTCAAGTTTTATTCTCTCTCGATGTTTTCTTGTAATGCGATAGACAACATGTATTTAATTTATTGAACTGAGATCCTGATCTGTTTTTATCTGTGGTGCTAATGATTTCCTGTTTGTGCGATATTTACGATGCTGCTCTTGGAGACGAGTCTGTTGGTGTGTCATTAACACTCTCTCTCTCTCTCCCTCTCTCTCTCTCTCTCTCTCTCTCTCTCTCTCTCTCTCTCTCTCTCGCTCTCTCTCTCTCTCTCTCTCTCTCTCTCTCTCGCTCTCTCTCTCTGTTATTTGCTTTTCCAGTGATCTACGGATGTCAATTAGAAGACCCAAAGAAAACACATTAGGTGAGGAACCATGCTTACTGTATTTCTGTTATACCACATAGAGGTGAGACTGAGAAATTGGACCCAACTGACATTTCCATATTCCCCATTTATCTCAAAAACAACACCCATCTACAATTTTAATTGATTTATTTTTTAGGGACTATACCCGTTTAAATGGCTTCATTTTGGCTCGTGGTGTGCGTCATCATCAAACGCAGTGCAGGTCGTTAGGTTAGTGTCCTGGGCCTGTGACAGTGGGAGAGGGATGTCGTGTGAGGAGGTGCTTTGGGGCTCTGTGGGGCCTCTCCCTGTGCCTTATGCTTATTAGTCTACCTGCGAGGGCCTTCTCTGGAGGTGTGTGGGGCAACACTTAGGCAGGAGGGATCCTCTGTGACAGATGACCTCTGTCTGTCGTTCGCCAGACTCACACCTCACTCTGAGAGGCAGACAGTCAGACAGAGCCCAGGTGGACTTAAGCTGGCTCACCCAGGGCTTGTCAGTGAGGGATCTCCTCACTAGCTCTGTGTTGTCTCAATGGGGGACTGGCCGTGCTATGTGTGTATTTGTGTGAGGGATGTTTGTGCGTTTGCCGTCTAAGGGGGGATAGACTGTTGACACACTTCATATTTCAAAATGTAGGACTGTGGAAAGAAATTAAGATTGATGTGGAAACACGTCTTATAGCAGTAAATATATTCGAATGTACACGTATGTGACACATCTCACAAGCATACTGTATATGCATACGCATGATCAAAAACCCACACATATTCACAGGGGGGCTCAGATGTTATTAAAGCTATATGATGTAATTGCATTTGATCTCAAATAAACACAAATTCAGTCCATCTCCCACATGAAGATGGCAGATGTGATGGATGACCATATTAGCGCCAGGGGCAACATTAGATTTGCTCCAAATTATTGATCTTTTGTTTGCGAGCCAAGTCGGCAATAAATAACCGTATATAGGAGAGATGTGACTCATTATCGCCGTGCCAACTGACAGACCTCTGTCAAAACAACTCTCCTACCTCGCCATCCTCCTCTCTAACTGAATGGGTTTAGTCCACTTTTAATTGTCAAACTATTACTATCGGATTCGCTGTGAATGTTAATCCCACTCAGATAGCCTGTATTATTCAATATTTTATACACATGCATTCAGAGGTTTCCTGTTTTATCCCTACCTTCTTAGTGAACAAAAATCCTTTTATCACACAATGGGTAATTTATATCCATTACCAACATTTTCAATCCTTTTCAGTGCTGCTGTCAGTGCCTTTGGCGCAGCCATGATTAATGTGATCTAATAATAGTATGCAATTATATTGCCTTTAGTAAAACATATACCAACATCCTATCCAGCTCCACCAAATTCATTGCCTCTTAAAATATTTGTCCTTTTTCAGTAAAAAAAAAACAAGAGCGCTGTTTTCTCTCAGGAGATGATTGTGAAGGTTTTTAGTGAGAATGGTTTCCTATTTCCGCTCCTATGACTTTGTGTGAGTTTGACGAGTGGTGGCAAGTCGGTGGTGGTGTGAGGTGATTTGGACATGTGAGAGTCTTCTCACGCTGCAGGTAACACAACGCTGCTTCCCTGCCTCCATTGTTCACTGGTGGCTTTGTGTTCGATCAGAGTGAGGGACATGTGAGCTTCAAGTGCACGGCAATCGTTTATCATTTTAGACGCACACTGAGTGGTTCTAGACATCATGTTCAGTCATTAAACCAACAGCCAATGGGTTAAAAATATAATTAAAATATGATCTCATATAAAATGTTATGTTTCTTTTATTTTCTCCATGAATAGTCTACACGTGTTGGTGATCATACAGCCTTCGAGACCATTGTGGTTTCATACGGTAAGAGTCCTTCAAAACGTAGATAAATGCATGTAAATTGACCGAGACAATGATTTCCTGGTTGGGATAGGATGGGGGGGGGTAAAGGAGGGGCAGCATACTGACTCTGTTTGGAGCGACTGGAGGATTTGGGGGAGATGTGGACCGGTCCAAGACTGGGCTCCCGTCCCACCCAGCCGGACGGTCTGAGCCAGCCTGCCACTCGTGGGGGCACGTTTCTGACTGGGGTGCCAACTACCTCCCCCGCTCGCTCCCCAAAGAGGGTTAACCCTTACTGGGTTCTTAGACTTGTATCCAGAATGAACAGGTGGTCGGACAAAACATGGGCATCAATTTCCTCATGACTTATCCCAGTGTGGGTAGAGGGGGAGGGAGAGATAGATCGGGAGACTGTAACAGAGGGAAAGGAAGAGATTGAGGACAGAGAGAGAGACATCGAGACACAGAAAGGAAGCTTGTGCGCGTGTGTGTGTTCCTATCTTGGTTTTGTTTATTACTCGTGTAGTTGGTGGTATGGACCAGCTTGTGGAGGGTCCCACCACTGTGTGAAATTGACATCAGATGGCTGTGATGACTAGAACAATATCACATCTCGTTTCCATTTAGCAAGGGGCAGCTGAGGCGGGCAGGTGGGGGGGGCACCTGACCCCGGAGTCAAACCACACTCCGACCTCCACACTCCCAGAACCAAGCACAGCTGTTAACACTTGACATCAAAAACACTCTTTTCACCCCACATATGTATTTTTCCATTCTCAAATGCTATGGTTCAGAATGTATCCTACTCCATTAAGGATAACGTGAATTGAGCCACTGCTTTTTTTTTGTCTCAAGTATCCGGTTCCAAGCAGAGAAAATCAAACGAAACCATTTCAAAGCCAAACAATATGGGCCAGAGTTTAGTGTATCTCAACAAATGCACACACTGCACATGCCTCTGACCACGCAGTTCATCCAGCCCTCTGTAGTTGGGATAGCTGTGGTCACTTAGACATGTCAAGATCAAACACTCGGCTGCGTTCAACACTGTTGTTCTTGTTATGGTGGGAGGTCTTTGTTTAGTAGGGCGCACATAAATAAGCGGAGAGTAACCAATAAACAGTTGGAGAAAACAGCCTTTCTGAGTCAGCATATTTACTAATGTCTGATTACATTTATAGACAAAAAGCTTGTCGGTTGTAAATAACAATGTCAAAATGTTATTTACCGACTTTGATATGCACTCCATGTGATGAGTATTTTCTGCATGTTTTATGTGCATGAAAGAAACGTTCCCCCTGGTACTGTACGGGGACCCAAGACTGGAAGGTTACTGTTGAAAAGTACCTTTGTTTATGTCCTCATAAATGGACCAGTCAAAGGAGAGATTCAGACTCATTACCATTCAGTAGACTCACCTGTTCCTCCTCTAGCTCCTCCTCATCGACCCATCCCTCTTAATAGGGGAAATCCTTCAGGAGGGGGGTGAGAGAGGAGGAGGAGGAGGAGGGGGAGGAGGAGGAGGTGGGTGGGTGGTGGTGGTGGTGGATGCTGTGAGCTCAGCAGTTTCCTTCCAGGACCCAGAGTAGACCAGACCAGAGCTAAGCAGAGCGTCACAGTCTGGAGTGAGTCAGGCATTTAGAGGGGGGGTTAAGAGACGGAGAGAGAATGAGCGCAAGGGAAGGAGAGGGGGTAGACAGAGAGGGGTAGAGAGAGAGTGAGAGAGAGAGAGAGAGAGATAGAGAGAGAGAGAGAGAGAGAGGGAGGGGGGAAAGAGAGAGGGAGGGGGGAAAGAGAGAGGGATGGGGTAGAGAGAGAGTGAGAGAGAGAGAGAGGGAGGGGGGAAAGAGAGAGGGACAGGGTAGAGAGAGAGTGAGAGAGGGAGGGGGGAAAGAGAGAGGGAGGGGGTAGAGAGAGAGAGGGAGGGGGGAAAGAGAGAGGGAGGGGGTAGAGAGAGAGTGAGAGAGAGGGGGGGGAAGAGAGAGGGAGGGGGGAAAGAAAATGAGAGAGAGAGAGAGAGAGAGAGAGAGAGAGGGAGGTGGGGGAGGGAGAGAGAGGGAGGGGGGAAAGAGAGTGGCGCTGACATGGAATAAGCTCCACGCGTCTGGTGGCACCACACATTTATTCCCATGATGCAATCTGTGTGGGGTGATGATGATGACGATGATGAAGGTGATTATGATAATGATGAGTGCACAGACAACAGTTGTCGTGGCTGCCTCTCAGTTTGCATCATCTGGCCCTATATAAATATACAGACGGCCTACATGGGCATATCAACGCTAATGCCCCTTTAATCCCATAAGTGCTCCGTTATGGCAGAGGTGGGTTAGTCTCTTAAAGTCCAAGCTGGCTCTCCTTCCCTCCATCCTTCCATTCCTCCATCCCTCCTCCCTAATTAGGCACCAGAGGCTCTGACTAGAGGGGCTGTGTGTGGCAACAGCCCTGACCTGAGCTGAGCCTGGGTGGTGGTGGTAGTGGGGGCACACAGGACTGCAGCAACCCAGCCAGGAGGCAGGTCACAGGGGGAGAGTGGCAGGGCAGCAGTGGACACTCTGGAGGTGGGGCCCCTGGCATGCCACACCAAGGTTAGTTCACCTAGCAGCTGTTTCGAACCCGGCCACAGAAATGCTTTCACCATCACTCCCTGAATATGTTGAGGAGGTGTGGGATAACATGTGGCACTCATCTGTTGATAGCGGGTAAAACACAGTGCCCCACATGTTGATTTATATCTATTTATATTAAAGTCAGGATGGCTTGTGAGCCTGACACCTAAATATAGTAGTGTGATGGAGTTAACATCGCCCTCCACCCGCTTTCTCTGCACCGCCCCCCCACCTTCTCTTCTCTGCACCGCCCCTCCACCTTCTCTTCTCTGCACCGCCCCCCCCCACCTTCTCTGCACCGCCCCTCCACCTTCTCTTCTCTGCACCGCCCCTCCACCTTCTCTTCTCTGCACCGCCCCTCCACCTTTTCTTCTCTGCACCGCCCCCCCCCACCTTCTCTGCACCGCCCCTCCACTTTCTCTTCTCTGCACCGCCCCTCCACCTTCTCTTCTCTGCACCGCCCCCCCCCCACCTTCTCTGCACCACCCCCCCACCTTCTCTTCTCTGCACCGCCCCCCCCCCACCTTCTCTGCACCGCCCCCCCACCTTCTCTTCTCTGCACCGTCCCCCCACTATCTCTTCTCTGCACCGCCCCCCCACCTTATCTGCACCGCCCCCCACCTTCTCTGCACCCCCCCCCCACTATCGCTTCTCTGCACCGCCCCCCCCCCACTATCTCTTCTCTGCACCGCCCCCCCACTATCTCTTCTCTGCACCGCCCCCCCACCCTCTCTGCACCGCCCCCCCACCTTCTCTTCTCTGCACCGCCCCCCCACCTTCTCTGCACCGCCCCCCCACCTTCTCTTATCTGCACCGCCCCCCCACCTTCTCTTATCTGCACCGCCCCCACACCTTCTCTTCTCTGCACCACCCCACCTTCTCTTATCTGCACCGCCCCCACACCTTCTCTTCTCTGCACCACCCCACCTTCTCTTATCTGCACCGCCCCCCCACCTTCTCTTCTCTGCACCCCCCCACCTTCGCTGCACCCCCCCCCCCCCCCCCCACCACCTTCTCTGCACCCCCCCACCTTCGCTGCACCCCCCCCCCCCACCACCTTCTCTGCACCCCCCCACCTTCGCTGCACCCCCCCCCCCCCCCCACCACCTTCTCTGCACCCCCCCACCTTCGCTGCACCACCCCCCCCCCGCCTTCTCTCATCTTTTCCTTTTCTAAATTTGGATGATGACATTAAATGGATTTGCTTTAATTCTGTGTGTGTGTGTGTGTGTGTGTGCGCGCGCGTGCGTGCGTGCCTGTGTGCGTGCATGTGCGTGCGTGTGTGTGTGGGTGTACATAGTTCTGTGGTTATGAAGTGAAGCATTATGGCAAAAATGCTTAAATAATTTAGCGACCACATTATTTTGTAATGCCATTCTTTAGAAGACTCATTCACTCTAATAAATGCGTTGCTGGAAAGTTCCAGGGATTTTGTGGGAGGCGCCAGTGATCCTCCCTTGATGCTACCATGTGACCTGCGCCATATTCCTCAGGATCAACATTGTGGCCAATTGAAGAAGAAAAAAGGCCAACATATTTTATTTATGTGTCAAAAGTGCGGTGGAACGATGGAGGGATGGAGGGAGGGCGGTATCACTCCATCCGCGGGGATCAATTCTCCCAGATGGAGGGCGGCTGGTGCACAGAAATGGTAGGGTTATTGATTCATCAAAGAAATACAGTGTGCGTGTTATGCTTAAACGGCCACGTAAACCTGAGCTGTCAGGAGCAGAGAGGCAGAGCGCTGACATTTAGCCACACAAACGGAGCGGATGGATTCACCGCGCCACACGCCCGTCTCAGCCAGATCATATTCTCTATTGTGAGCGCCTGGGAGAGGCTCACTTATGTAGGGGATTTTTCACATTAAACCACAGTGGCATAAAACAAGTTTCCCACCTCCTTTATAGGAATACATACCTGGCATTAATACAAGGAGTGGGAGGGAGAGAAAAGGCACACAGCGGAGTCTGGCCCATAAAAAGGATAGTTTAACAGTTGATCGAGAGCAGTCCTGGAAATGGCAGCTGTAAATCAATTTAATCTCCGAGCAGTTAAAGTGCGTTTTCTAATGAGGTTAATGTCACATAATGACCAAATTCCTCCATTTAAAAGATGCCCTCAAGGTGTTGGAAAAAGATAGATGTCGCCTTGCAACATTAACTCGTCATGACGCAGATGACACTGAGGGGAAAAGTTTTCCCACAAGAGGAATGCATGTTCTCTCAAAATAATAAAACGTGGAACATTGAAGTGGATGACGGTTGGGAAAGCAAGCGAGGGAGGGAGGGAGGGCCGGGGAAAACGCTGGGCAGGCTGGCTAACACTACAGGACAGAGGCTCAGAAGAGAAGCCATGGCTTTGGAGGAGAGTGAAAAGAGGGAATGACCCATCACTAATACACAGTGAATCGGGTTTGCCCTCCAGGGTTTCAGGGTGTTTATGAATCTCTTATGTCATAGGAGACGACACTGGGAGGGGTGGCGTGCACTTTGCGGATGGCAGTGAAATGCCAGCAGACGTGCCAACACGAAAACAACGGGTAAATGATGAGGTCAATATTAGACCCATACAAAGCCTTTACTTTTAATCAAACACAAATCTAACCTTACTAACATTTAGGCTCTGTCTGTTTTGCAAAATCTAACGCTGAACTACTGTATACGCACAATGTGCACAACCTGGAACTGAGGAAAGGTTCCGATCCACAGGCCAACCATTTATCACCGAGGCCCTAAAGCTATTATCATGATCTAATTAGGTTTAAGATAAGTCTGTGTCCAAGGGTGCCATGTCCCCAATTCTACAAATTCAGAACATCCCAATTTCAAAATACCACTCACGCTGTAGGTTGAACAAATACAGTAACTACTAATGCAATTTCATACTACTACTTACAGAGGCCCATCAACACGATGACACAGATTTACACACATCAACGCGTACAGCAGTGTGCGTGCATGTTCACAGTTCACTCACTAGAGGCATCATTTTCTCAGCCCTGTGCTCTCTCCCCTTCTGTGTTCCTCTCCTCCTGTGCTGTAATGAATTGAGGCGCAGATGAGATTTAGTTTTTTTGGGGGGGGGGTTACACGCAGGCACTGACCTATAAAGAAGCCCTTTAAGAAAGCCTATTAATCCACCTGTCCAGAAATACTATATTTATATGTGTATCATAAATCTAGGCGGAGGTAGCCAAATGCCATTTGGAATTACCAACACAGACACGCAATTCATTTTTTAGCGTGATTAGCGACGGTGGCGCGACTGGCTGGCTCAGTGGGTGGCAATGATGGCCTGATGTACACACCGTGTGCTCATTACACCAACTAACTGCACTGGGTGTGTAAAGAACACACATGCACGTACGTGCACACAAAGTATATATATATATATATATATACAAATATATATATACAAATATAGGAACCCATATATATATATATATATATATATATATATATATATATATATATACACACATACATATAGTACAGTACAGTATACACATACTCATCACAGATGGTCTTGCTGACATCGTGTTCTAGCCACGCTTATGTAATTACACTTGTATAATCCGCGTGGCTCAGTTGAGCTTGGCACTTGCAATGCCAGGGTTGCGGGTTTGATTCCCGTGGGGGACCAGTATGACAAATGTGTTTACTCACTACTGTAAGCGGTTCTGGATAAGAGCGTCTGCTTAAATGACTCAAATGTAAATGTAAAAAAAAAAATGGGTTCCTATATTTGTGATACACTTAACTAAAGATATAGGTCACCCCAGGAATCACGACCTGATGAGATGCGTTTCATTCTCTTTGTCACGCCCCGTTCTCCCTTACTGCAATGGGAAGAGAAATACGATTAAGAATGAGGGCTCCCTTTCACTTCCATACTTCCCTCATCTGATAAAACACAGCTGGATGGCCACAATAAGAGGGAAATAGCATTTACTCCATTTTGATCTGTTCAGGTTTTCTGAAGGGCCACTTTTACCCCGACGAGGGTCTTTCTCTCCTCTTTGATTGATATGTGAAATACGTCTCCCTCTCCGGCTCTAAAGGCAGACCCTGTGTGGGCCTGAAAGGTGCTCATTGTCAAGGCAGGGACACTTTGTCAGGAAACAATACTGTTCCCAAGGCCCGGAGAATGTGTCAAAAAGACAGCCCCCATTGTGTACTTTAGGAACTTTCATTTTGCGTCTGAGGTCATTTTAATCCTGATGAATTTTTATAGACACTGTGGTGTTGAATAGCTAGCCGGTCTAATGCCTAAAAAAGAGAGAAAACCCACCCACAGAACCAACTAACAATCCTAAACTTAAAGCATTAAAGGGAGAGTAAAACGGAGAGGTCTTTGTTGAAGGACACATTGGGGTGTATTTAAGTTCTACAAAGGCCCTCTCCTGAATGGAGCCTGATTTCTGTGACCAGATTTCAAATTCGGGGCCTAAAAATAGCAGCGTTGTGATGAAACAGGGCTTGTAAAAAATAGAACTCTCATGGGACAGAGAACCTGATGTGAGTTAGACACCCAGGACGCTGAGACGTTGCTACACCGAAGGAGAACAACAAGAAGAGAGACAGCTGTGGAGTATCTGGTATGATGGTATGATGGAATGGGGGAGCATGTTAAATCGCACAGTGGATTCTTTAACCTTGCTTTTTATCAGTGTTTTTCCAAAACCACACAATGGGGGGGGTGCTGTGTGGATAGAAGGATCTTTTTTGTAATGCACTTCTCAATAACACATCCCAGGTTGACTCCTAGAATCCACCTTATCCCTATTTAAACAGCCGTTGTTCTTTTCTGGTTGGATGTTTTTGTTGTTCTGGGTGCTTCGCAACCTCTTTTTTTCGGCATCAAATTGGAGGCACGTTTATGCAAATGCCGTAGACACCTACAACCAGAGGAATATGTGGCAGCTGTAGAGGAGAATTCAATTAAGACGCCCCTGAGGTGTGGTAATTGATCTGCCAAAATGTATTTTTTCTTTCTGCCTCTCTCGTTCTTCTCTCCCCCCTCTTTTTTTTATTGCCTTTTTGCCCGTTGTTGTCTAATGAAAACCCAAACCCAATCCTGTTTCAGGACTTGAGGAACGCAAATGCCACAGTGACTCATCAGCAGTTATTTAAAGAATGTGAGGCTCTCCATGGGGGGCCAATGCTGTGGCCCTTACTAACTTGATCGCTTCCTTTGTCCTTTCATTATGTCACCCGGTGTTCACGACTGCCCGTTACATTGTCTAACGTCCGACGTGTCATTTTGTCCTGTGTATATATATGTCTGTCTGTTTTTAAGAAATAAAGCCAATTCAAACCGATGACCTGTTGGTCACAGACAGAATGAAGAGCTCCACTGATGATTCATCCCAATGGGAGGTTTATGGTGTTGTCCACCACAATGTCACCCGTTGACTTGTTTTCTCCTTATTCCAATTGGTTGAAAAGTTTTCTTCTACTGACTTTGCTCTTTCACTGTGCTCGCCCTTCCCGTCTTGCCCCTCCTCCTCATCCTCCTCCTCCTCCTCCTGTATTGAGGTGCAGGGTTCCAAGTGCTCGATGGTGCATTAATACGGACACCTGCTTTGTTCTGGCGGCCGGCGTATCGCCTGTTTCGCCCGCTCCCCCTCTTTTATCATCCTTCTGCAGTTTTTTGTCTGGAACGGACCTACCTGATCTGAGAGCATGGCTGGTTTGGGTTTCACTCTCACATTCATCTTCAAGGGAGGTGGGCATGCAGGCGGAAGGCTGGGGATGTAGGGTATGGATGTGCGTGTGTGTGTATTGTGTGTGTGTGTGTGTGTGTGTGTGAACGGACTAGTGGTCCACGGGTCCGTCTGAACTCATTCCCCTCTGACTTACATATGACATTTTTTTTTTGTTCTTCCAATGTGGCACGCTGGCTCCAGGTCAGCGGGTTCATCCCCCAGCTTAGGCAAGAATGGAACAGTGTTAGAATCCATCCCACGTCCTTGGAAAAATTCAGGCTAACCCTCCCCTGACTTGTCATTCCATTAAATCCCAAAGAACCAAGAACAAAAAAACACAAAGAAAAGAGTAGAATACTTAATATGGCACAATATGTTCTGTTACATTATACTTTCTTAGCTGGGAGAGAGGCGAAAGACCAGTGAAAAGGAATACTTGCTATTTAATTACTGTCAGCTGAATGAGCTCTGTTCTGTTCGCCCCCTCCCTGATGTAAAAAATTCTTATTCACTTAGTATGTAGGTCACATTATGGCGGTGTCTAGTTGTTGGACATGGGCTTAGATAACTGTTTGTTGACTATTAAATGCTTTTGCTGCCTCAGCATCTTTTCTAACTGGTATTTTTCACACAGCTGTGCCACTGAAAGGAGGCAACGCCGCAGCAGAAATTATGCCCCCCCTCCCCGCCCCCCCCCAGCCTTCTCCAAAATGTGGAGCTTTAGTGTTTCAGTGCCCCCCCCCCCCCCCCCTTTACGATTTGATCATTTTAAGTTCAGAAGATCAATTACGTATGAAGCGCCGGTACAACCATGGAGCTAGTCGTTGGAATGGCAAAGAATAAACAGAGCTGTGGTGTTAGCCAAGCAGGTGAATCTGTGCTCCCTCTACTCTTATCCGTGTTTTGCTTTCTGTGACCTTGCGCTCAGCTAATGCCGAGCTGCTTTTCGCACAGTGCCGCCTCATTGCTGTGGAT
Organism: Oncorhynchus clarkii lewisi; assembly: GCF_045791955.1. Taxonomy (NCBI): domain Eukaryota; kingdom Metazoa; phylum Chordata; class Actinopteri; order Salmoniformes; family Salmonidae; genus Oncorhynchus; species Oncorhynchus clarkii. The sequence goes on from NC_092172.1 coordinate 10,917,258, forward strand.
AAGGCCCCGATGTTGCCATAATGCTTTTCTTAGGTTTGGGCCTAGCCTGTTGTTTCTGGCCAAACGGGAGCTGTTGGTTGTTCCTCCCTCTCTCTCTCTCTCTCTCTCTCTCTCTCTCTCCCTTGTATGAAATGAGCCCAGATGGTGATTGATTTTTCAAGTGCTGACATCCCTGCTTGAGAACACGCTCCCTTCCCTCTTTGTGCCGAGCAAGTCAGGCACAATAACATTATGATGCGATCATCGGCTTTGTGCCGCCAAAAACATCCACCGTTGATTGACAAAGGACGCGCACACACACGCCACACAAACACACGCACGCCACGCAAAAAACAACAACAACACAACTGGCATAGTTCTCAAAGCATCTTCTCTTTAAAGAAGAAGGTGTTGACAATGAAGACGGAGACACCGCCGGAGGGATCTTGGGAGACCTACTGGTTCTGAAAACACCAAATATGTCCTGTACTGCAGAGGGGCGATAGCACTGTAGATATGAGACAGACAGTTCTTTGACACAGCGAGCAGAGCCTGGTGGACGTGGCAACAGTGCACATTTGCTCCAGCCCCATTGAGTCAACTCTGAAGCTAAATGATGTCATTGGCTAACTAGCCATTCTCAGGCCATTGCCTCGGTTTGCGTGACTAAATACATACAATTAAGGCCCCGGCACTTCTCAATCTCTATGAACTCATTGTTATCCCGGGTTCAAGTGCACTGATAATGGGGGCCGGAGGAAAACAGGCGTATCATCGAGGCGCTGCACACAGAGGGCTGGTGGGTAAAATAGATGTCTCATTATTAGTCGCATTCTCTTTCGCCCAACAGCACAGCACAGCTCTCACTCTTTCTCTCTCTCTGTCCTTTCTCTCTCTCTGTCCTTTCTATCTCTCTTTATATCTCTCTGTCCTTTCTATCTCTCTTTATCTCTCTCTGTCCTTTCTATCTCTCTTTATCTCTCTCTGTCCTTTCTATCAATCTTTATCTCTCTCTGTCCTTTCTATCAATCTTTATCTCTCTCTCTGTCCTTTCTATCTCTCTTTCTATCTCTTGCTGTCCTTGCTCTCTCTTTATATCTCTCTCTGTCCTTTCTATCAATCTTTATCTCTCTCTCTGTCCTTTCTATCAATCTTTATCTCTCTATGTCCTTGCTCTCTCTTTATATCTATCTCTGTCCTTTCTATTAATATTTATCTCTCTGTCCTTTCTATCAATCTTTATCTCTCTCTCTGTCCTTTCTATCTCTCTTTATCTCTCTCTCTGTCCTTTCTATCTCTCTTTCTATCTCTTGCTGTCCTTGCTCTCTCTTTATATCTCTCTCATTCCTTTCTATCAATCTTTATCTCTCTCTCTGTCCTTTCTATCTCTCTTTATATCTCTCTCTGTCCTTTCTATCAATATTTATATCTCTCTCTGTCCTTTCTATCAATCTTTATCTCTCTCTCTGTCCTTTCTATCTCTCTTTCTATCTCTTGCTGTCCTTGCTCTCTCTTTATATCTCTCTCTCCTTTCTATCAATCTTTCTCTCTCTCTGTCCTTTCTATCTCTCTGTCCTTTCTATCACTATTTCTCTCTCTGTCCTTTCTATCAATCGTTATCTCTCTCTGTCCTTTCTCTCTCTGTCCTTTCTATCACTATTTCTCTCTCTCTGTCCTTTCTATCTCTCTGTCCTTTTGCTCTCTCTGTCCTTGCTCTCTTTATTTCTCTCTCTGTCCTTTCTATCTCTCTTTCTCTCTGTCCTTTCTATCTCTCTTTATCTCTCGCTCTGTCCTTTCTATCTACAGTGGGGAGAACAAGTATTTGATACACTGCCGATTTTGCAGATTTTCCTACTTACAAAGCATGTAGAGGTCTGTAATTTTTATCATAGGTACACTTCAACTGTGAGAGGCGGAATCTAAAACAAACATCCAGAAAATCACATTGTATTATTTTTAAGTAATTCATTTGTATTTTATTGCATGACATAAGTATTTGATCACCTACCAACCAGTAAGAATTCCGGCTCTCACAGACCTGTTAGTTTTTCTTTCCTGTTCTCCACTCATTACCTGTATTAACTGCACCTGTTTGAACTCGTTACCTGTATAAAAGACACCTGTCCACACACTCAATCAAACAGACTCCAACCTCTCCACAATGGCCAAGACCAGAGAGCTGTGTAAGGACATCAGGGATAAAATTGTAGACCTGCACAAGGCTGGGATGGGCTACAGGCCAATAGGCAAAGAGCTTGGTGAGAAGGCAACAACTGTTGGCGCAATTATTAGAAAATGGAAGTAGTTCAAGATGACTGTCAATCACCCTCGGTCTGGGGCTCCATGCAAGATCTCACCTCGTGGGGCATCAATGATCATGAGGAAGGTAAGGGATCAGCCCAGAACTACACGGCAGGACCTGGTCACTGACCTGAAGAGAGCTGGGACCACAGTCTCAAAGAAAACCATTAGTAACCACACTACGCCGTCATGGATTAAAATCCTGCAGCGCACGCAAGGTCCCCCTGCTCAAACCAGCGCATGTCCAGGCCCGTCTGAAGTTTGCCAATGACCATCTGGATGATCCAGAGGAGGAATGGGACTAGGTCATGTGGTCTGATGAGACAAAAATAGAGCTTTTTGGTCTAAACTCCACTCGCCGTGTTTGGAGGAAGAAGAAGGATGAGTACAACCCCAAGAACACCATCCCAACCGTGAAGCATGGAGGTGGAAACATCATTATTTTCTGCAAAATGGACAGGACGACTGTACCGTATTGAGGGGAGGATGGGTGGGGCCATGTTTCGCGAGATCTTGGCCAACAAGCTCCTTCCCTCAGTAAGAGCATTGAAGATGGGTCGTGGCTGGGTCTTTCAGCATGACAACGACCCGAAACACACAGCCAGGGCAACTAAGGAGTGGGTCCGTAAGAAGCATCTCAAGGTCCTGGAGTGGCCTAGCCAGTCCCCAGACCCAATAGAAAATCTTTGGAGGGAGCTGAAAGTCCGTATTGCCCAGCGACAGCCCCGAAACCTGAAGGATCTGGAGAAGGTCTGTATGGAGGAGTGGGCCAAAATCCCTGCTGCAGTGTGTGCAAACCTTGTCAGGAACTACAGGAAACGTATGATCTCTGTAATTGCAAACAATGGTTTCTGTACCAAATATTAAGTTCTGCTTTTATGATATATCAATTACTTATGTCATACAATAAAATGCAAATTAATTACTTAAAAATCATACAATGTGATTTTCTGGATTTTTGTTTTAGATTCCGTCTCTCACAGTTGAAGTGTACCTATGATAAAAATGACAGACCTCTACATGCTTTGTAAGTAGGAAAATCTGCAAAATCAGCAGTGTATCAAATACTTGTTTTCCCCAATGTATCTTTATATCTCTCTCTGTCCTATCTTTCTATCTTTATCTCTCTCTCTGTCCTTTCTATCTTTATCTCTCTCTCTGTCCTATCTTTCTATCTTTATCTCTCTCTCTGTCCTTTCTATCTTTATCGCTCTCGCTGTCCTTTCTTTCTATCTTTATCTCTCTCTCTGTCCTTTCTATCTTTATCTATCTCGCTGTCCTTTCTTTCTTTCTTTATCTCTCTCTCTGTCCTATCTTTCTATCTTTGTCTCTCTCTGTCCTATCTTTATATCTTTATCTCTCTCTCTGTCCTATCTTTCTATCTTTATCTCTCTCTGTCCTATCTTTCTATCTTTATCTCTCTCTCTGTCCTTTCTATCTTTATCTCTCTCTGTCCTATCTTTATATCTTTATCTCTCTCTCTGTCCTTTCTATCTTAATCTCTCTCTCTGTCCTATCTTTCTATCTTTATCTCTCTCTCTGTCCTTTCTATCTTTATCGCTCTCGCTGTCCTTTCTTTCTATCTTTATCTCTCTCTCTGTCCTTTCTATCTTTATCTCTCTCTCTGTCCTTTCTATCTTTATCTCTCTCTGTCCTATATTTCTATCTTTATCTCTCTCTCTGTCCTTTCTATCTTTATCTCTCTCTCTGTCCTATCTTTATATCTTTATCTCTCTCTCTGTCCTATCTTTCTATCTTTATCTCTCTCTGTCCTATCTTTCTATCTTTATCTCTCTCTCTGTCCTTTCTATCTTTATCTCTCTCTGTCCTATCTTTATATCTTTATCTCTCTCTCTGTCCTTTCTATCTTTATCTCTCTCTCTGTCCTATCTTTCTATCTTTATCTCTCTCTCTGTCCTTTCTATCTTTATCGCTCTCGCTGTCCTTTCTTTCTATCTTTATCTCTCTCTCTGTCCTTTCTATCTTTATCTCTCTCTCTGTCCTTTCTATCTTTATCTCTCTCTGTCCTATCTTTATATCTTTATCTCTCTCTCTGTCCTTTCTATCTTTATCTCTCTCTCTGTCCTATCTTTCTATCTTTATCTCTCTCTCTGTCCTTTCTATCTTTATCGCTCTCGCTGTCCTTTCTTTCTATCTTTATCTCTCTCTCTGTCCTTTCTATCTTTATCTATCTCGCTGTCCTTTCTTTCTTTCTTTCTCTCTCTCTGTCCTATCTTTCTTTCTTTATCTCTCTCTCTGTCCTATCTTTCTATCTTTGTCTCTCTGTCCTTTCTATCTTTATCTCTCTCTCTGTCCTATCTTTCTATCTTTAACTCTCTTTGTCCTTTCTATCTTTCTCTCTCTCTGTCCTTTCTATCTCTCTTTCTATCTCTGTCCTTTCTCTCTCTTCTTGCTCTCTCTTTATCTCTCTCTCTGTCCTTTCTATCTCTCTTTATATTTATCTCTGTCCTTTCTCTCTCTCTTTATCTCTCTCTCTCTCTCTGTTCTTTCTATCTCTCTTTATCTCTCTCTCTCTGTTCTTTCTCCCTCTGTCCTTGCTTTCTCTTTCTCTCTCTCTCTCTCTGTCCTTTCTATCACTATTTTTCTCTCTATCCTTTCTATCACAATTTTTCTCTCTGTCCTTTCTATCACTATTTTTCTCTGTCCTTTCTATCACTATTTTTCTCTCTGTCCTTTCTATCTCTTTATATCTATCTCTGTCCTTTCTCTCTCTCTTTATCTCTCTCTCTCTGTCCTTTCTATCTCTCTTTATCTCTCTCTCTCTGTCCTTTCTATCTTTATCTCTCTCTCTGTCCTTTCTATCTCTCTTTATCTCTCTCTCTGTCCTTTCTATCTCTCTTTCTATCTCTCTCTGTCCTTTCTCTCTCTCTGTTGTTGCTCTCTCTTTATCTCTCTGTCCTTTCTATCTCTCTTTATCTCTCTCTCTGTCCTTTCTAACTCTTTATCTCTCTCTCTGTCCTTTCTCTCTCTTTGTCCTTGCTCTCTCTCTCTCTCTCTCTGTTCTTTCTCTCTCTGTCTTTCTCTCTTTCTCTCTCTCTGTCCTTTCTATCGCTCTTTCTCTCTCTATCCTTTCTCTCTCTCTCTCTCTCTCTCTCTGTCCTTTCTCTCTCTCTCTCTTTCTCACTCTGTCCTTTCTCTTTATCTCTCTCTCTCTGTCCTTACTCTGTCTTTCTCTTTTGTTTTCTGAGGACGCTGTGTGGAATCGGTGTCGTCTTTTACGATGCGTATTCCCACGTAGGTACAGTATGAACACTATGACGCAGGGCTGTGTGCTGAGCTCTCTGGCCCGCTGTACACTCGTGAAAAGGCCGTTTCCCCTCTGCTCTCCTGCTAATTCTCCCTTTAAATGCATTGTTAGTTATTTCGGGTGGTGTGAAAATGGCTGGACAGTGGACAGGAAGACAAACAAAGAGAAAATAGCTTGGCTAGATATGGTACGTTATGGATATGAGCTTCGATTTTCTTCATTTACAGTTGTTGTCTTAGCAGATCTTTGTGGTTGATCAGCTCTCTCAGTAAACTGTCAAAAATGGATCTATCCAAAACCATTGTCAATTGTAATACTAATTTAGCGGATGCTTTTTACATTATATCCACACAAATCAAGAATAATAGTTTATAATGTTCTACTAATGAAAGTCACATCCTGTCCAATCGAACCACACGGTCAAGTGCAACATTTACGGGGTCACTTCCTTGACTGTTTCAGTCCCCCTTGACAGCGATGCCTTGAAGTCATGTGACACTAGGGCTCAATTGCTTCTGTCTGTGTAAGAGGATCACCCCTCTCCTCCTCCTCCTCTGACTGCCCCCCCCAGAGATATATGGGCTGACCACAGAGGCAGAGCAGACAGAGCTCCGAGTTTTTCGAGAGGGTGGGTTCACCTCCGAGATTGGGGGGTGGGGCAGCGGGCGGAACGTGCGTTCCTCTCCAGTCGCTAGCGGCCGTGTAGGTAAATAGATCTTATTTTGCGGCACGTCAACACGTGTAAGGGGGCCCACGGCTCATTACACGGCCCTGATCCCGCTGCAGACACACTGATGGATGGAGAGGAGGGAGCCGGCCCCCAAGACTCCTCTCCTTCCGTCGCTCTTTCTGCTCCCTTTCGCTGTCTCCACTCTCTCCCTCCTTCCCACTCTGTCTCTCTCTCTCTCCCTTTATGTATCTCTCTCCTGTTGGAGGGAGGCGTCGTGTACCAAGCCTGGGGCTCGTTACCAGGGCCACACCACAAGACCCCGTAAATCGTGGTCAGGTTTGACGTTTTTACCAGGTAGTGTTGGATCCCAGTGTCACCATGGAAGGCTTTAACCCCATCATCCCCGCTCCCCATTCACTCGTAACCCCTCGCTCAGTTGTCGCCACCACCAACACGCCTGCATCCAGTCAGAGGTTTTCCACTGCTCTGTGCATTCCTCCCATTCACGGAATGCAGGCTTTGCTAGTCAAATGGTTAATTGGTTACAGATTGCTCTTTAACCTCGGGGTTACACACCACTCACAGGCTGTTAAAGTAGGATGGGAAATAGAGTGTGGTTTACAATGCAGCCGAGCGGGGAAAGGTCGCCGGATTCCCCACACCACATCTCCAAGGCTCTGTCACTCACTCCCTATGACGGTCACGTGACGCTATGGGTTACCTCGCTCTGCACGAGGAGAAGATTCACCCGTTATTGTTCTCACCATAGAACACACACACACACACACACACAACAAACATGTTGAATCTGCGACAGTCAACTTGGCAGAACTCCTTTCAAAACTGGGGGGTGGTTCTGAGAGTTGAGTCACTTTAACCCCATGTCCGTTTTGGACTGCTACACCGATCAGTCCTTCACATTTAACCTGTAGAGACGCCCAGCCCGTGAACGGGACCGTTATCATCATCTGACACTAATTAGCATAACGCAACGGACATAAATCTTCCTAGAAAATCTTCCTAATCATGAAAATCACAAGTGAAATATATTGGAACACAGCTTAGCCTTTTGTTAATCACCCTGTCATCTCAGATTTTCAAAATATGCTTTACAGCCAACGCTAGACAAGCATTTGTGTAAGTTTATCATAGCCTAGCATTATGCCTTGCTAGCAGCAGGCAAACTTGTCACGGAAATCAGAAAAGCAATCAAATTAAATCGTTTACCTTTGATGAACTTCAGATGTTTTCACTCATGAGACTCCCAGGTAGACAGCCAAAGTTCATTTTTTCCCAAAATATTATTTTTGTAGGCGAAATAGCTCCGTTTGTTCTTCACGTTTGGCTGAGAAATTGCGGTCGCCACAACGCCGGAAAATATTCCAAATTAGCTCCATAATATCGACAGAAACATGGCAAACGTTGTTTAGAATCCATCCTCAAGGTGTTTTTCTAATATCTATTCGATAATATATCCGTCGGGACAATTCCTTTTTCTCTAGGACCGATTGGAGTAATAGCTACCTTTGCACTTTACGCGAGAATCTCTCTCGGAGCCACCATGTGACCACTTACGCAATGTGCCCCCATACGGCTATTCTTCAACAGAAATGCGTAAAACTAAGTCACAATGCTGTATACACCTTGGGGAATACGTAGAAAGCGTAAGCTCGTTGATGGTACATTCACAGCTGAATAGGGAGTTAACGCGGTAAGGGGTTAACACGGTAAGGGGTTAACGCAGTAAGGGGTTAACGTGGTGAGGGGTTAACGTGGTGAGGGGTTAACGTGGTAAGGGGTTAACACTGTAAGGGGTTAACGCGGTGAGGGGTTAACGTGGTAAGGGGTTAAGGGGTTAACGCGGTGAGGGGTTAAGGGGTTAACGTGGTAAGGGGTTAACGTGGTAAGGGGTTAACGTGGTAAGGGGTTAACGTGGTGAGGGGTTAACGCGGTAAGGGGTTAACGCGGTAAGGGGTTAACGCGGTAAGGGGTTAACGCGGTAAGGGGTTAACGCGGTAAGGGGTTAACGCGGTAAGGGGTTAACGCGGTAAGGAGTTAACGCGGTAAGGGGTTAACGCGGTAAGGGGTTAACGCGGTAAGGGGTTAACGCGGTAAGGGGTTAACGCGGTAAGGGGTTAACGCGGTAAGGGGTTAACGCGGTAAGGGGTTAACGCGGTAAGGGGTTAACGCGATGAGGGGTTAACGCGGTGAGGGGTTAACGCGGTGAGGGGTTAACGCGGTAAGGGGTTAACACTGTAAGGGGTTAACGTGGTAAGGGGTTAACGTGGTGAGGGGTTAACGTGGTAAGGGGTTAACACTGTAAGGGGTTAACGCGGTGAGGGGTTAACGTGGTAAGGGGTTAAGGGGTTAACGCGGTGAGGGGTTAAGGGGTTAACGTGGTAAGGGGTTAACGTGGTAAGGGGTTAACGTGGTAAGGGGTTAACGTGGTGAGGGGTTAACGCAGTGAGGGGTTAACGCGGTGAGGGGTTAACGCGGTAAGGGGTTAACACTGTAAGGGGTTAACGTGGTAAGGGGTTAACGTGATAAGGGGTTAACGTGGTAAGGGGTTAACGTGGTAAGGGGGTTAACGTGGTAAGGGGTTAACGTGGTGAGTGCCAATTATTTTATGATGCACTGGCTGTTGGTCTGATAGAATGAAATTAAGCACAGGCGCCTGTTTGTAGAGGCACGTCTCCTTTGATGCAGAAGAGGGGTGTCATAATCAATATCATGATAAGCATTCAGAAACCTGTCCAAGGGGAAACATTTCAGAAGACTCAAAAAGCCCTGTAAGCCATAGTGTCAAGGGCCTAAGTAAAATAATAGCAAGAATGCCACTCCAGTTGTCGGGAAAAACAGTTATTATCTTGGTACGTTCCATGAGATGTCCGTCACAGAACGTCTGTTCATGGTCTAACGTATTACTTTCGTTCTTATCAAAGGCAGTCTGAAGCTGATTGCCAAGGACATTGGATTATCGACCGATTACGCAGTATCCCAATTTCCCCCAATAAGTGCGGGTGCTATTGTTTCCACTTGTCTTTCCATCTGGGTCTGTGTAGTGCCGCGTGGGTCAGAGGTCAAACAGCGTGGCATAGATCCACTTCTGTTGCCCTCCTCAGTTTCCTCTTCATTATCGTCTGGTGAATATGATTTTCCGCATGACTAAATTTTCCAAAATAATTAAGACGCTTGTTTGTCACCTGAATTAGATTTACACTCCTATCCGAGCGTGTAAAAAAGCC